>NW_002060974.1:31743-185901 GCF_000150275.1 Trichoplax adhaerens
ATCCTTTAGTTTTTATGAGTATTAAGCTAGAGGTGTCAGAAAAATTACCACAGGGATAACTGGCTTGTGGCAGCCAAGCGTTCATAGCGACGTTGCTTTTTGATCCTTCGATGTCGGCTCTTCCTATCATTGTGAAGCAGAATTCACCAAGCGTTGGATTGTTCACCCACTAATAGGGAACGTGAGCTGGGTTTAGACCGTCGTGAGACAGGTTAGTTTTACCCTACTGATGAATGTCGTCGTGATAGTAATTCTGCTCAGTACGAGAGGAACCGCAGATTCAGACAATTGGTATTTGCACTTGGTTGAAAAGCCAATGGTGCGAGGCTACCATCTGTCGGATTATGACTGAACGCCTCTAAGTCAGAATCCGTGCTAGGTACGACGATTTTTACTTCTAGCGACTGAAGATGAATAAGGATAGAGCTTCGGCTCCTGCGTCCCATTGTGCGGAAGAGGAGATAAACCTCGGATGCCAACAATTTTAAATTTTGACGTTGCTAGAAATAAATCCTTTGCAGACGACTTAAATATAGAACGGGGTATTGTAAGTGGTAGAGTAGTCTTGTTACTACGATCCACTGAGATTAAGCCCTTGTTCTCGCGATTTGTTTCTTTTTGCAAGTGTAGAATGTTCCACATAGACTATAAACTTTAGACATTTTCATAACGTTTCTAAGTAACAATGTTCCACATAGTTTATAGTTAATCCATTCCATATCGTTTGTTAGTAACGATGTTCCACTTGGTTTATAGTTAATCTAAGTAACGATGTTCCACATAGTTTATAGTTAATCTAAGTAACGATGTTCCACATAGTTTATAGTTAATCTAAGTAACAATGTTCCACATAGTTTATAGTTAATCTATTCCATATCGTTTGTTAGTAACGATGTTCCACATAGTTTATAGTTAATCTAAGCAACGATGTTCCACATAGTTTATAGTTAATCTAAGTAATGATGTTCCACATAGTTTAAAGTTAATCTATTCCATATCGTTTGTTAGTAACGATGTTCCACATAGTTTATAGTTAATCTATTTCATATCGTTTGTTAGTAACGATGTTCCACATAGTTTATAGTTAACCTATTCCATGTAGTTTACATTATTTATGTTCCACATAGTTTATAATTTTTATATTCCGTATAGTCTACATTAACGATGTTCCACATAGTTTATAGTTAACTTATTTCATATAGTTTAAAGTATTTATGTTCCACATAGTTTATGGTTAACTTATTCCATATAGTTCACAGTATTTATGTTCCACATAGTTTATAGTTTTTATATTCCGTATAGTTTACAGTAACGATGTTCCACATACTTTACAGTATCTATGTTCCACATAGCTCATAGTTTCAATGTTCCACATAGTTTATCGTAACTATGTGGAACTTACTTTAGGTTATCGTTTTTTATGTTCTAATTAGTTGTTGGTTTTATATTACGCATTGTTTAGTTTACGGTATAGTTATAATGTTCCACATAGCTTTTAGTCTAAATGTTCCCCATAGTTTAGGGTTTATATTTCGCACTCTTTAGTTTACAGTATAGTTCTAATTTCATAACATAGTTTATCGTGTTTATTGTCTATACAGGTTATCGTTTTTTTATATTCGATATACATTACTTTACGGTGTAGTTTCAATGTTCCACTGTAATACTACTTCCATATAGTTTACAGTATTTATGTTCCACATAGCTCATAGTTACGATGTTCCACATAGTTTATAGTTTTCATATTCCATATAGTTTACAGTATTTTTGTTCCGCATAGTTCATAGTTACAATATTCCACATAGGTTATCGTAACTATGTTCCAGTTATTGTAGGTTATCGTTTTTATGTTCTAACTAGTTGATGGTTTTATACTTCGCATTCTTTGGTTTACATTATAGTTTCAATGTTCCACATAGTTTATAGTATATATGTTCCACATAGCTTATAGTTTTTATTTTTAACGTATTTTATTGTTTCCATGTTCCACATAGTTTACGGTTTATATTTCGCACTCTTTAGTTTATAGTATAGTTTTAATGTTCCACATAGTTTATCGTGTTCATTTTCTACATTGGTTAATTTTTTATGTATCACATACTGTAGTTTATTTTTCATACTCCGTATACTGTACATTAATTTACAGTGTAGTTTGAATGTTCCACATAGCTCAATTAGACAAAACTTGGACATTTTCATACTATTTCTTGGTAATGATGTTCCACATAGTTTGTCTTGATTCGTCGCATATAGCTTATCGTTACTATGTTTCACATAGTTTATAGTTTTAATATTCCATACAGTTTGCAGTATTCATGTTCCAAATAGTTTATAGTTTGAATGTTCTACAGATTTTATCGTATTTATGTTT
The DNA here is from genome assembly GCF_000150275.1 of Trichoplax adhaerens. NCBI lineage: Eukaryota > Metazoa > Placozoa > Uniplacotomia > Trichoplacea > Trichoplacidae > Trichoplax > Trichoplax adhaerens. Next base: position 34,115 of record NW_002060974.1, read on the forward strand.
CACATAGAATGTTTTTTTTTATGTTCCAATTACTTGATGGTTTTATATTCCGCATTCTTTAGTTTACAGTATAGTTTTAATGTTCCACATAGGTTATGGGTTTTTTATTCCGCACTCTTTAGTTTACAGTATAGTTTTAATGTTTCGCATAGTTTATGGTATTTATGTTCCACGTAATTTATTTTCTTTATGCTCCACATAGCTTATCGTATTAATGTTCTAGATAGGTTATCGTCTTTGTGTTTTACATAGTTGATGGTTTTATATTCCGCTGTAATACGACTTCCCTATATTAACTAGAATCAACTCACAAGAATGAGTAAGACTCCGTTTATATAAAAAAGTTTTATTACGATGTTAAAATACAGGCATTAAAAGCTACAGATATAATATCAAAAGAATATCCACTATGACTTCTCCGAGCTAACCTATGAATTTAGCTCTACAACTATATTAGCCTCCTTATACATCTATCTTTGGTGTAAATATTTACATCAAAACTCTATCACAATTTTCCCTATACAAAATAGTATATCGTAAAGGCTACAGTATAAGAGCACTTTAACATGATCCGCGTCTTGTTTATATCGCCTCGAACCTTGTTCCTCAGCTCCTCGACCAATAGTCAATCTTTTAGGACTTCCAACTGCACTTCTCGCCAAGAGACCTATTAACACCGTTATATCTTTCCGATTCCCACCAATAGATAATCAATAGCATATATTGCACTAACATAGGAGGAACTGACACCATGTTCCACAATGTTCCACACAACTAGAGACAATTTAATATTACACCGTTACATTCGCATTCTTTAGTTTACAATATAGTTTCAATGTTCCACATAGTTTATCATGTTTATATTAGTTTATAGTATGGTTTCAATGTTCTACAAACAGTAGTTTATCGTCTTTATATTCCACATAGGTTATCGTTTTATGTTTCACTAAGATATTGTTTCCATCCTATACTACTACCTTGTACAGCCGCGTCAAGTTGTCCTAGACCGTTCTCCATCTGGTTTATCAATATGCTGTGTTTATTTTAAGGACTACTAGAAAGAGGAAAAGTAAGTAGTATTTTCTAGTAATCCAGGATTGTTCTGTATTTTTTTTCAGGGTCTAGTACAATTTGACGCGGACAATTTGCCATTTTCTCATTTCCACGTAGTCTACCATTATCTTGTTTTGTATAGTTTATCGTTCTAATATTCCACGTAGTCTATCGTTATCTTGTTTTGTATAGTTTATTTCTGGTTGTTTGAGTACCTTATACGATACAGATCAGTTTTATTCAAAATGTTAATTACTTTTCACGTTATGTTTATTCTAATGCTTAATACGCTAATCATACATTGTCAACAGCTTAACTCTTCGAATACTCTCATTTTACGCTTTTTATTGTAGCTCTGGATCCCTACAAGAAAATCTGTTAGCTTGTTGTAATGATCCTCATTGACTGTATAGTATAGTGTGTACTGTATATTAATGATTGAAGAGAATTATTAAGTTGTAAAACTCTAAGCGTTTAACTATTTTCCTTTATTCCATATCGCTATGGTCCTCCCATCCGTAAAACAAGATAGTACAACACTAAAATACTCTATATATCAGGCATTAAAAGCGAAAAGTGTTTATTTCTGCAAAATTTTTTTTAAATTACAGTGTTTACATTCTTTAAAGCCGATGTTGTTTAAAGTTAAATATATAGATTTTGCACATCCTGAAATAATACCTCAGAAATGAGTAGTATTCCAGTAGTGTCAGTATACAATCGCTGAGTATCATCAGTAATAGCCACAGCAAACACCTTAATCTTGAAGCCAGGTTGAAAGTTTTACAATTAAAGTACTACAGTTGACGTTGTAACGGACCTAACGTGAGGCTTCGTTTCAATTTTGGAATTTCTGATAATATATCTTACATATATACATCTAATTTAAGACAATTGTGAACGTAATAGTTTTCTGAGAAAGTCTTATCAAACAAACAGAATAGAATGTTTCAATTCGTTGGATTAAAGCGATAATTGCTAATTGAAGATGTTATAATGCACTCACGACAATTTGCTGTTATCTATGCTCATGTAATGCAAAACTTGAGCTATTTATTCCACGTTAAATCGTATACTCCTCGAACGCAAGTATATCGAACGCCAGGCAAGTCTTGCACTCTCCCTCCTTGTATTAACACAACGCTATGTTCCTGAAGCGAGTGCCCTCCATAAGGTACATAAGCAATAACACGCTTACCATTTTTAACTCGTACTGCTACACATTTGCGTTGAGCTGAGTTTGGTTTCTTTGGTTTGCGAGTGAAAGTACTTAATACAACGCCTTTCATATGCGGTTGACCTAAAGTTCTCTTCGGCTTCTTTGGCTTCTTTCGCATGTGCTTCTTCATTCTACTAACTTGATTTATTGTCGGACTGCATAAGACTGTTGCCGTTTGTGTGAATATTGAACGCATAAATACCTAGTTGAGTAGAATAGCAATAGTGAGCACTTTCTGGATAAGTTCGAATTTGAAGAGATGATGAGTTTAATAGCAGATAGTAAGACTTACTCGATTCCAGGTAGTTTGCAAGAACTTTGTAGATGATAATCCGCTAGGGATACTATGTTCTTTTAAAAGTTGGTTACAACAGCTCTTTTGATCTATCTTATCGTTTTGAATTGTAATAGTTTTGCTAGTAGAACAAGTTAACGGACGGGAAGAAGTAAATAGTGGTACCTTGACCTATAAGATTTTGTAATACGGTAAGAACGTTTTCATCAGTACCTTCAAGAATGCACAAGATACGTAGTGTACCCTTAGGCGGGCCTTAGCTAGGCTACTAGTTACAGTCAATGATTTTAATTAATGCATGTGATATCGATCGAATGAACAGATTAATGGCTATTGCATACACAATTCACTACATAAATACAGTATCTTACGACATGTTTTGATTTGCTAAGCTACTTGACTTGGCTAAATGGAATTTGAAAATTTGCCATTCAGAATGACATGGAGTACAAACATATGATTTTTTTCTTGAACTAACTAAGGTATCTCAATACTGTCCACGTATACCGTAGTTAGGTCATCAATGTAAATCAAGTGGGATTCCATTTCCACAAATAATTACAATCATGGGCTAAAATTTTTAGTTACTATCAGCTATTTTACTGTTTCACCTAGATACAGCATTCCATTTGAATTAGCAAATCTGTAGTAGCTTGAAAGGATGTATAGTTGGTTAAATCGACCGTATATCATAACAGGCAGTGAAATAGGATCAACGAAAACAATCTGACTGTACAGTATTACTCTAGTATGACGGATGACCAGAAGAGACAGTGCATTTCTAGTAGTTTTAACTAGCATGCCTTCGATACAGTATATAAACAGCTCCTCAATCTACCGTTCTTGTTGTAAGCTAATTCGTTGAAGGTTGATTCAGTTTAAAACATGGAAAGACCTAGTGCAGTATGCTATCTAGTATCATTCAATCCTTCATGTGGCTACGTGCTTTTTACCAGTGTTCACTTAATAGTACATGATTGGACAATTTATACTGGAGTAAAACACATTTCTTCCTGAAACTCTATTATTACCTTGGATAAACCGGCGTTGCAGCTGCTACTCAGCTTGTATACCAATCGAGAGGTAATCATTGCCGTCGTTGCGATCCTGCTCAACATTTTGATAGCCTTCAAGTAAGTATGGCAATAGCTAGAAATGATCACCGCGTTAAAGGCGTGAGCTTTTGCAAGCCAGGAAGGTTCGAAACTGTAACTGCATGATTTAGTCCAGTAGGAGTTGGACTGCATGGACCATCGATACTATACAGTACACTAGAGGGTTTCTACTGTACTGTGCTATCCGTCTGTACTTCTGTACTGTACCGTGCAGTCAGGGACTTCTGATACAGTACAGTGTACAGTACTGTACAGTACAGTGTACAGTACTTCGACAGCGAGTACTGTAGTCCAGGAGACTGTACAAGTGTACAGTAGATTGTTGCAGTCGGCACTAAATTACTATATGTAAAGTATAACGCTAATGTGTAGTTTTCGTCATAGACTTTAACCCCTGCAATTGATAAACATTCAGACTTGTTGTGTCGGCTCTTGGCTTGCATGCTGACAATTTTGATATTTGAAATCACTCTTGAAATGATCAACACCTCAAGGCGGACTTTAACAGTAAGCATGGGTATTGTGATAGGTAGAAATGCTTGCAAGATGCAGTCATTTATTGATATGCCATTATCTACAGATCGATTGAAATGATGCAGTTTACAGATACGTCGTATGTCAACTGGCTATAACAGATCAATTGTCATTACGTATTGGGTCGATTTTGAATCGTCAGCAAATCAAGATGAGCATTCGTGCTTTATGGATCCTTTCTCCTAAAGAGATGGATGCCAAATTCTTAATCTATTCAAAGTATGATCTACGTATTAACGAGTTGTATGTGTTAGGCAATAGCCAGGGATGAATCGTGACTTACAATCCATTATCCTAATAGGAATGAGTAGTTACCATAGAGATATACGAGTAAAACATTTATGGTTGATACCACTTCCTGTTACAGTCTAGATGTTAATTTAAATATAAATTAGAATTGATTAAATCTACTACATAGTCGCTGGATATCAGCTTATAACTTTATCTACTCTATATCAGATGAATTTATTACTCTTTGTTGATATAGTTGATAAGTAGAAAAAATATAGGTTTCATTCTGCAAAATCTTTGCATCTTGTATACAGTATGACGTAACATACGCAATATTACACAACATGATCGATTGGGATGTACACTGTATACAACGTAGAGTAAATATCCAAGATGCAAGTTTCCATGTGGGATAGAAGTGTCTATGGTATAAATAGAGCAAGCTTTTACAGGCCTAAAAGTACATATTATGTTATTGAATGTTTGTGCTTGCCTCGACGGTTACTTTGTAGACGCATACGTATTTGGCGAATCAATTATGCAGTAAATAATTGGTTGCAGAGCTTGATATGCAGTAGAATATTGTGGCATTAGGAATTAGTGCAATATTAAAAATAATTATACTGAAATAGTGCCTATACATTTATTTTAGACGCTTTCCAGTAGTTGAGAAGAAAGAACGCCTCTGGTGTAGTCAAAACAATAGTAGAAAGTATCAGCCATTACCTGATGATGGAGAGATTTGCGCTGCTATAGCGCAGGAAATAGGAATTGGTGCAGACCTCAATGTGGTAAGGAGTGAATATTTGTACAGTATGGAACGAATTACTTTGAGAGGCTTGAAATTTTACTCAGTTAGATATTATTCTTACTGTATTTTATACATTAACCCCCGAAATAAAGATTTTGAATTTTCAATATTATATATGTAATACCCTTCAGTATTCACAAATCAGATAAACTAAGCACGAATACTGTGGATAATGGATGCCTTCCACTTTTACTACTCCAAAGCTAATTATACGATAACTCACCGTCAAGGATAACAGTATGCAGAAGAAAATTGCTGCTGTCATAGATGCTACCAGCTTTTTCTTTACTGTAGTGCCAATGCTATTGATGTACACTAAAATATACTTTACTTTATAAAATTATAATAAACTAGCTCTTATACGCCAATAGAATGGTAGTAGTCTGCACTCTTGTCTTGCTTTATATCTATTCAACCTGACTGCTCACCGACAAAGAATTTTGAATTGTTAAGCTTGCTAACGCTTTCAGATTTTATTCTGGTTAAAGATAAGAGGATATGGTCATCGAATTTATGCGAGTTTCTGATACTTTATTCGTTAAACTTTAATTATTTGTAGTACAGCGAAAGTCGTGATAGCTGTAACAAAGTAAGCCAAAAACCTGTGTACGAAATTGACGGAAAAATTTGGCCTATGGTTATTTATGAAAAGGTAGCTATCATAAGCATCATTAATGACATTGTATATTATAATCCACGCTTGTGCATCACATCTCATATCTTTAGGCACCACCAAATACTAAAAATCTATCTAAATGAGTAGCGATCCCATTTCACGTTACATATAATACTTGACGTTAGAGACTCGCAGCACAATTTATATCTATTACCGTGCATATGATAGCCAATTGATTCTTTATTACCTATCTGCAGTTATAAGCTATGGCTATCATTACAGTTCCACGTAATAACTTTCAGAAAAATGAACTGTTAATTTACATTTCTCATCACTATTGTATGAATCGATTATAACTTTATACTACGAACACGAATATAAGTTTGCAATTACAAAATTTTAGCATGGTTTGGTATTTGCTTGCTTGCCGCTGGTAAATGATTCATCAAACAGCAGGCCGCCCATAATCTCAATGTATGTATTTACGTTCATATAATAGATAAAGATAGCGGAATCATCAATAACAACAGTTAGTTAATTCAATGTCAATCAATTAATTGTAAGGGTTGTTTGTTAACATTGCTATATGTAACCTTCTCTGTTTCAGTCCTGGAGTATCTATCGGCTTATCACTTCTTGATAGTTTAGCCAACATTGTAGCACCTGCTGCTTCGTCACTTACACCGGTAGCCTTATAGAATTACTTTTCATTCAAAAATTTTTAAATATTCTCGATTAACACAGATTCAATGCTATCGCTATTAGCATGTGTAACGTGATTTATTTGTCGTATGATATAATTATAGACTCATTCGAAACTTACGGAAATAAATGAATTCCTGACAGCTGGTGTTCCTTTTGGTACTCCTGTGGATTTAAATCCTTCAACAGCTAAGCTTCAAGCTAAGTTTACAACCTCAATCAATCCTCAAAAAAAGGTAAGATGTAAAATTAGCCGAGGTAAAATTATACCCTGCATATCTAATGGTTATATCTATACCTAAAAATACTTTACGAGTAAGACATTGACCTATAGTATTTGCAATTTATGTTAACTATCCGAAAGACTTACGGGTGTACTGAAATTTATTACTGTTATGATCCAATACTTAGCAACCAGCTTGGAAACCTTCTATAGTAGTCCCGAAAACAAGAAATCAAATAAGCATAGCAATAAAAGAAGAAATCCGTGCCTCCATAGTACGATAATACTGCTTTGTACTTGATAAATACATTAATTTACTATTAACCTCGAGTTATCTTTTCTGATTATACTCTATAAGTTAGATTTTAAAGATTAATTTCGTGATCACTTAAAATTAAATTCTTAATAATCAGTATAATAGAGCAGGAATTTCAGATGTATGGGACTTATACGGATCTGTCATGTGTAAGGTAAGGTCAAGAATTATCATATCTTGTTTATTGACTTAATTATGAACTAAACCAGTGTATATAAAACTAAAGGTGGATTTCGAAGGAAAACCAGATATCACCGCTACTCTCTTTGTTTCGCCTAAAAGCCCTGCTTTAATTGGGGTTCAGATGCATCCTTGTGTCTACGTGGACGAGTCTGATGAAAGCACAAAAGGTAGCTTTCTACGGCGAAAAATTCGCTTCTCGCCGCCAACAGAGCTATTCAATCTATGCAACTATATATCACCAATGCCTTCACTACCAATCAAAGGAATTTATGAAATGAAGGTAGAAAAAATTTTGATATTCGCCTAATAATTAATTGTAAGATAAATCCCTCTAACTTCCTGTATAAGTAGGTAATTTAAATAGTTTTTCAGCTCCTAGTTTTACCCTCTCATTTTATGAATAGTAAAATTAAATGTGAAGCCATTTAGAGAAATATCACTTATATTGATTTTTAGGGAGACCAAGTTGTAAAAGTGTCCCTTAACCTTCAACTTGATGGGAGTGTTACCAATTCGTTTGAATATTGCGAAGTTTACATTCCAATATTTAACAGGTTGTTTATTGCTAAGCAAAAGTGCTTTCAAGATAAAGTGCACTAGACTAGCTAGATCACAGTTGTCATACTACTTAGTGGAAATATGATATTTTTTTTTAATTTAGGGGTCCCATTTTAAAAATTGAAGTCTCTGCGGGGACTTCTAATGTAGGTCCTGTAGCGCTTGCTCAAGATAAAAAAAGAATAATTTGGAATATTGGTATACACTGATGCATACAATTTCATAGTTTAGATAAAACCTGCAAATATGAAATATCAACGAATGAATCGTTTAGGCTAAATCCAGTTATTGAACTAGTGTAAAGATAAAAAAGACTGGTAACATGGTTATCATTTTGTTAATTCCATTTAGGTACAAAATTTCCGCGTAATTTAGAAGCTACTTTGAACGCTGTTGTATTGTTTGGTAATAAAATAACTGATAAAGTGCATGTTGATGATGAATTCTGTATCGGAAAAAATGCCTATGCACAGGTAAATAATAATACTGTATGTATGTACGAGCATAAGATAATATTAAGTTTGAAATTTGACAAAAAATTTGAATAGTTAAATTGTAAAAGAATTTTAGGAAGCTTGAACTGAATTGGTTGCTTTTATTAATTTATATTTCAGATTCGCTTTAAGATAAACAGTTTTACTTTTAGCAGTTGTCAGCTGGATCCTCATTCTGTTAATACGTCTCCGAACGCTCATTACAAATCAAATTATGGTAATTTAGTTGTCTTTTCTAGGCTCACATCAAAAACTTGCTAACTACTATAGAGTAGTTCTTCCATCTAGCTTTTTAAAATTCTGAATACTTATAACTCATGCCAACATATTGTATCTAGAACTTTAAATATATATTTTTTCTTATAACATTAATAATAATTTGACTATAGTTACCGAATTTGCGGCATCGCAGTATCGAATATGGAATTCGTTTGGTGATGCACCGATTGCATTGACTCAGAATCTGCAGAACGAGGTCTCTGAGAAGAAATTAAGTCAGCAATATTAACTGTATACTTGAATATTATGTCATAGCATTTAATATGCCCTAAAAATGGACACAATGGTGCTGTATAACTCGTAAATAATTTCGTTGTATGGCTTTTTGGAATGAAATTGAAACTACTCGAAAGATTGTAAATATGTTTTAGGTGTATAGCCAGAAAGGCTATACACCTAAGAATGTGATAGCTGCACTGCACGTTTTGAATAAAATGAAGATATTAATTTTTACGATTTTCGAAAGAGTAATTCATTCATTATTTTTCTTACTATCAATCAGTCAAAATGTCATTTAGTTATAGTCTTATTCCCATCTTTCTGATTTAGTTTCAAACGATTTCAGCATTCGTTATTGATCAAATGCAGTATTAGTGTTAAGTAAATAACAAAGCCATGCCTGTCCTAAAATTATTTTGTATTATTAATTATTAAATATAATATATTAAAATGAGCAAGCAACTCACCGTGCTGCAGGAATAGTGATACTACTATCTGCTGTAGAACATTAGCCGTATCAATAGCGACTGAGACCTGACTCTTACAAGATTGGAAACTAAAAAAAAGAAACATACTATCGCACTTAAAGAGTGGGTACCAATTTGTGCAATATTAATTTCTAAAAACATATGATAACAATTATAAACTCTAGATACCATTATTGTCGGTTTTTGGACTACTATCAATACTGAAAGTAATTTCAATACCTATAAATAAGCCAAATCCCACTACAATATCGCTAGTTTAATAATTGAACAGGAAATCGATAAATAAACAATCCTGGAAGTTAAGAACTTTCATTAACTTTCACATACGTACAGACTGCTAGATGAATAACGCATCTATATCAAATCAAAGCTAAAGATTGTTTTAATTAAGATTAATTATTCTGGTTTACCGGTCAGGTTATTATTTAGAATAATCGGTATACGTAAGTTATCTAGCGTAGAACCTTTTCGTGACTAATATACGTTCTCCACTTGATTCTCTTCTACTATATTATGTAATATTGTTTATCAAAAATCCAAATAGACTTTACAGTATGTCTAAAGAGTATTTTAGACAACTGTCAACAATTGCGAGAGTCTGATTCATTCTTAATAATCAGGATTAATCTTCTGCTATTATTATTATGAATTAAATTCGTCGTCTGGCGTCTGCTTAGAATTTGCAAGAAATGTTCAAGGTCATAATTACAATTATAATTTAGCTAGACACGGCAAAGCATTTTGATTGAGAACAATGGTAGCAATAATTGTCATTTAGAGTGTACTTAATGTTTCTCTTGAATGGCGTACATATATGGATCAAAAAGATAAGTAATATGGCGTCCTTTAGTACTCGTACGTAGACTACAAAAGGAGAATTAGTTAATATAGAAGTTAAGAGCGAAGATAAACTTATGAATGGACTAATAGCGGCACTAATGCTTACGTACTTGATGAGAAAAGTATAAATATGTCAAGCTTAAGTGCAAATTATGAAATAAACATAAACACTAATTCATGTGCCATCCTATTAAGTGAAAGATAATTCTGTACGACTTTTAATTGTAAAGGAGTAGGATATGGCAAAGCTTCAGTGAAAGATAGTTCAGTTTAATACTTAGGCAGTGATTTTCTAATATAGTTTATCATTCCTATTTGACTAATATTAGGTTTTAGATAATAATACTTTATAGTAGCACTATTGATATTATTACTGCCGTCCAAAAACATGGATACTTTGCTAATTTGCACGAAAGAAATTCTTTCTCAATTTATTTATACTGCATCTTAAAACTATGTGGTTCTTTATGTCATCAAGTCAAGCACAATGCTCTTGATAAATTATTATACCTTACGGCATTAAGTTATTATTCGGCTATAAATTCATCTTAATGCTTACGAGTAACAATTATTAATAGTAAAGAAATCTTTCTACGCATAATACAATTCATGTAGTTAGCTCGGGTATAATGCTCTTGATCAATAATTATACCTTATGGCAATAAATAATTATTCGCCCATAAAGCAATTTTTCAAATATTTTACTAACAACAGTTATTTATGATGTAGAAATTCTTTTATAAATGTCCTATCGTAAAAATATATGGAAATCAAGTGATATTCACGTGAAATGTACATCATACTCGAAATGCTAATCTCGGTTGAAGCTTTGGCAGCCATTTAAGGGAATGGCAAAGGTTTGTCATTGCCTAGGTTACCAGGAGGTAACTAAGCGGTTTTGCGACCAACAACTCCTAACAAATCGGTTCTTCTACTACATAATTTATTCTATTCTGCATATAATAGTCAAGGCTAACATACACATGTTACTATGTTTGTGAATTCAATTTGAAAAGCATGGAACAAATTTCGTAATGGTACTGTAATCATGAGTTTTCAATGGATTTTAATTACACTTCAGAACTCTAATGTTTCATGTGACTTTTAGCATAGTGTAGGGCAAGGTAATTAATTCTCTGTGTACATTGTTATTTCACGGGTTAAGCTAATAAGTATGATCAATTCGGATAATGATATGATAGAGTGCGTATAGGACATTTCACAAGATAACACAGACCTCTAGAGTGGGCTGCACTATTCTCTTCAACACGTAATAATGTCATTGGCTGGCTGATCATCATCCATAATGTTATTAAATTTCTTTCATAATTCCGATAATCTCTTGACATAATTTCAATTGTTGTTAGATAAATTGATTTGAAATATATTCAAATAGCTTAATGCTATGATGTATGGCTAATATTGATTTGTTGATTGCAATAGAACAATAGCCGCCATCAATTTTAAAACAACATCACTTTACATCCGTAACCCTTGTTTATTAAGCGGTGTCTTTGATTTTTTTTCTAATCATTTTGATGAACCCTTGCTTAATTGCTGCTATTTAGGACGGGTATTTTTTTACATCGCCAACAACGATTGCTACTAGAAAAGGAGGAATATATTAGTAGCCAAATCGATCAAGTTTGTAGCTTAGCTATTCGTTTTAGAGGACTCGAGTTGAAAGGCTTTATATACTCTAGTATAGTAAAAATGGAAGCACCTAGACGTTAAAGTTATTAAATTATTATCTCTTTGGATATCGACATTTCCTTTCATTCGTTGGATGCTGGCCATAACCTTAGGTAAAGTGATTAAGCGAATTCTTTTTTAATAGATGCTAGATTATAATACGAGTAAATAGCATATTTTTCATCGCTAATGTTTCAATTTTAGGGACAAATTTCTAGTTCCTCTTCTATCTTTGGGCTCTTCTTCGATAAACATTTTACGGTTCATTGTGTGCTTGTAAAGTCTTGTAAGACTAACGATTATATTTAAAGCGTCTTGAAGCTTCAATAACTTCTCTTATACCTCAGTTAAAGTTTCATCGGCGACAAGATATTACTATTATTGAATCCATTTTTTTCTGTGATCTTGGTACTACCTGTCTGGTTTCAATTTTCAATCAGGTCATGAATGGAATCTTTCTATAAATTTCACCAGAATTGAATCTCAAAGCTATACAGAATTTTATATATGCTTATTTAGTTGAATATAATACATTAATTAATCGATTTAGAATCGTTTCGTTCATAATTTATAGCCATTGCAATTAGGGAAAAAATGACCGAACTCCTCAATAATGGCACTTGCCCATCCAATTTTACTACGATGAATATGGACACTGTTTCAATTAGGCTAGTTTGCTTATCTATAATTGGATTTCTTGGTATAACTGGCAATATCATGGTAATCTTGGTTACTTATACAAAAATTGGTCATAAATCACCGACAGATTATTTAATAATTAATAACGCTGTTATTGATGCTATTCAGAGCGGGATTAGATTACCGCTGTTGTTGGTCAATGTTGCAGCCAATTGTAATGCATTAGGAGATTTTCTATGTCATTTTCATGGCTTTCTAAGCGGTGTATGTTTTATTGGTTCCGCTTATTCCTTAGCTGCATTGGCTGTATTTCGTTATTTTAGCGTTTGTAAATCTCCAGCTATTGTACTACATACAAGGCATGCTGTATATGCGATTGGTATAGTTTGGATGATTACGTTGGTTATTTGTCTGTTACCATTTTTGGGCCTAAGCGTTTACGAATATAGTTTAATGGAGAGATCTTGCCTTCCAAGTTGGGGTAGTAGTGTGGCTAATCGTATTAACGCTATTATTGAGTTGATTGTCGATTTTATTGTGCCCTTAGTTATTACATTAACATCATACCTTCAAGTATTTTTAACGTTAAGACGTATCGATCATAACCTGGTACGCCATGTTAGTAACGGAGGATTGCAGCGGCGTAATACAACATCATCAAGGAAACCAATTCATTTAACTATAGCACTATGGCTATTGGTGCTTAATTTCTTGCTGTGTTACATAACGTGGAGTATTCTCACTTTTATTATTATTCCATTTTCAAATTATCAAATCTCTATTTCGGATGATTTATATTTCTTTTCTGTCACCATGTTATACGTAAATAATGCTATCAATCCAGCTATTTATCTTGTCATGTTGAAATCTTTTCGTCGACGCTATATCATATTATTAAAAAAGATTTTCTGCTGGTGGAATAAACGTTCTTCCGTTGTTCGAGTGAAACCACTTAAATCAGATAATACCAGAGAAGAAAATAGTAAGTGATCAAAGCAAGTACGATAGTCGAATTCATTGAGTTAAAAATTTAAAGGAGCCTTAATGGGGTTTTGAGACAAAAGTGAAAATCTAAACTAAAGACTTAAAATGATAGAATACATTCAATTTACTTGAGAAGATAAATCTTTAACATAGACAGGTGAGTTTCTATCAGAAAATGTAAGCTAATTATTGGATATAAAAACGATATTATATTCTCTGTAAGTTAATAAATTTCCTCTGGCATAGAGCAATCATTCTTTATCTCTTATTAATACTAAGATTACTGTCAAAGATGTAGATTATGATACAATGATGAAGTAGATAAAGGGTTTTAAATTTACAGTCTATAGTAATTATTAAATCTTGATGGAACTTTGTAAATTTTGAATCAATTTGATGTAATACTATGAAGAAGATATCTTTATTGATTTGTTGCAATGGATATCCAATGCGATTATAATTATGTACCATAATTGATAATTCATTTGCATAGAAAGATCATAAAATTGACCGACGTTCAAACAGCAAAGTTGTTTTGTCAGAAAATCATAATTCTAAACTATGATTGCATTCTTGATACTGAATTAGATCCATCATTGTGAGGCAAATAAACGCCTGCATAATAATAATTGATATATGTATAATAGGATTTTTGGTATTATTTTGATAGTGGAAGTACGTCTCGATAAATGACTAAATATTAATATTCATAGCTATATAATTTTGGTCGATATTTGACCTTAACTCCATTCTATACCCATTAATGAGGAAGTTATGCTTAAATTTTTTCTACATGTTGTACTTTTACCTCTTGAAATGCTGGTTAATAACTATCTAACTGTAGTAATTATATTATTACATGGTAACATTCAATTTATAAAATAGATTGATATGATTACACCACCTATCAATACGCATTATATTGATCGCATTAGCTAAGCTACTTATTTGTCTAATGAAAATGGTAACGGCTTCATATTGCAAATTAGACAAACTATCTAAATATTAATTATTAATATAAAGCTACTAACGGTGATGAGGATATGGACTACTGTATAAGTAAAATTGATATTTTTAGTGTCAAGGTAAGGCTTACACTATTACTTGTAGCCGATGATGATCTACTGTATAATCATATAATGATTGAATCAATGTAGACATAAGTCCTTGAAACACTAATTCTACTATGGGTAATTTTAAATAAATACAATACGCTGTGTAGGAGCAGAATATTTTTTGTTTGTTGTTGATATTTTTTATTTAAAGAGATAAAATGTTGCAGCCAATGTATTTAGTTGACTTGAAATAGTCCTATTGAGATGGTAAGTGCTCTACGTTATATCTATGACTAGCTTATCTCGCGCTCAATTAAGTACTTTTATATCATTAATAGTAACCAGTAAAGGATAAGTTGTACGCGTAGTATAATATTCAAGAATTGAAAAAGCTACTACAGAAGAGTGCACTTTCATACACGTATAGGGGAAATTACTTTATTAAATATTATGGACTACTGTTCTAGTGATCCATGCTAAATACTACCCATCATGGAGCAAATCTTTTATGACTTTGCCATAATTTATTTTCTTACTATACGCATTATTGAAATGATGAAATAATCAATCTAAGAAGCATGATGAATTCAATTTTTGACCTGCTGGAACTAATCATCATAGTAAAATGATATTAGTTTGACTTTTTAACACTATAATTATTTATTCAAATAATAATCCGAGCATAATACAGTAGAGCGATCACGCGGTACCGATCATCATAAGCTTGATATTACTTTTATAACAGACTTTCATTACTATTAATGGCAGTTGCAATTCAATATTTTGTAGTCAAGCTACGCATCGTAAAATCGAATAAAGATTAACCTAGGGATACCATGGTATATCAGTCTTGGCGACCACTGGCATCATTGTCATTTTCAATCGTTCTTCAAATGGGCTTAGTTCAGCTATGATGAACATTTTATACTCGTAACATTCAATCTTTCGCTGCGCTACTCTACTCGGATATAGATCATCTAGTTTTTATGTTTCAAGCCTAATTTGGATTCATCATGGTGTTCCAATCGGCTTGCTATCCATCTACTGTAGATGTTTCAGTGATTATTGTCATTATTTTATTTGTTTTCCTTTAAATGATCGTACTATAATGCATGCAATTCTTTACAATCACTTGGTATACTTGCATTTTTATTTTATTTTCTGAATATAATTATTGGATGCCATTGCTTGGTGTATAGTGTAATGATTCATTTCCAACAGCCGTAATCTCGTTTATTGTAACTGAGCATTAAAAGTCTTTATTAGGTGGACCCTAATTACCTTGGGCAATTACAGAAAAAACCACCCGATAGAAATCATTAGAAGTGAAAATGGCTCCATCTTGACATGATCCATAGGAATGATTGAATTGACGTCAATGGTTACCCAGGGAAAAGGGCGTCGACGTATATTAACAACTGTTCCGTATTCAAGCTTTTGTACAGTATAGATGCAACTTTGATACAGGGTACTGTCGTGGTCAAGTCGTTGTGCTGAGTCAATGACTTATTAACCTGCTGCTGGTATGAATTTGGATGGCAAGAATGATGAATTCATGAATTCATTCTATTTACCTATTTATTTTATTTATTCAAACTACAAAAAGTTCGCAAGTCTGGTTACAACAGCGAATTTGTATGAAATCTGAATCTCTTACTGGGAAATGTGGTTTAAAAATTTGGAAGGGTTCGACTCCCAGACTATATACTGTACAGTGAATAGAATGAATAAACTGACAAAACACCAGCACCAATTTACAATAGAATTCAATGATACCAGACAGTACAGTATAGTGATCTAATGGTGAAGACTTGGCTTAGTCTTACGACTGGTCTTTGGCTGTGTTTATTAAAGGAAAGAGCGATAGGACTGTTCTGAATTGGCTATTGTATAATACAATCTACAGCTTTCAATCAAACTGTTATGATGTTGTAAGATCCCCAGGGTCTGTGGTTGGCCTTTTTTTCTTTTAAAAGGGAACGGTTTTGTACTTTTTGATTTGTTGTATATCGTAATGCAATGGTAGTTCTATTGTACCATACTTTTATTGGGATTGCATCGTTTTGAGTTGCGTCTGTGTTGCAGCCTTTTGCACCAAGTACTAGTGTCATGAAAGATTTCTTGGACAGTTGAAGTTAATAAACAGCAGTAGCATGTATTAATATTGTCAACAGAATGATGACAACGATGAAGACACTAGGTTGGTTGACTGTGGATGAAGTAGTCATTGTATAAATGTCGTAACCAATGATGAGTATGAAGAGAAGTCGGCAAGGCCTTCGGAGTAGCTTTGTGTACTACCGATGGCATTTATGTGACTACGCTGTATGTTGTGTCATGGTTAGAATATACAGATTAGGTAGCAATGCAATACTCCTCTGCCACTGCATCGTATTCTACTCTTCGGAGTAGTTTTGTGTACTACCGATGGCATTTGTGTGACTACGCTGTATGTTGTGTCATGGTTAGAATATACAGTTTAGGTAGCAATTCATTACTCCTCTACTACTGCATACTGTTCAATTAGGCATTGGTGGAAATCGCTGTTTTAGATCCATGAAGAATAATTGAATCATGGAGTATAGTAGATGATTGCATGTCAATTAGGCAATAAAGTAATAAGATTACTACTGTATCTATGACATCGAATGCAGCATCAGTAAGATTACATGACGGTCGTACTGTAGAATTATACTGTACACATTTGGCTTTTGAATGTTCGAAAGGCATACCATGGATTTTGCGGATACCCTACGGTACAATCTGTCGTCGAAGCTATAAAAGCTGGGAGTTTTTAAGGGATATGACCATGATCGATGGGCAACATCAAGATGTTCAAGCTAGTCATTTAATTCAAGAAAAGGCAACAGAGATTTTGGCTTAGCTAGGTGATATTATGGTGATTGTATAATTAATTAATTAATTATTCGAAAAAGAAGTGAGTCACTCACTGACTCATACTATACAGTGTACAGTACTTTTAACATTGGTTGTAGTGTACTGTATGGTTTGCACAGGAAAAGTCGACTTGTTTAGCTCAAGTATGAACTCAACATTGAGTGAACAATCCAGTGCAACAGTCCATACAGTGCTATACTGCTTCTCGGGATCAAAGTACAGTCATAGGCTACTAAAAAAATGGGGTATAAAAATATCTACATCATGGTAGAGGAAAAAAAGGAAAAGGAAAAGCGATCAGCCTATCGACAGACTCCGTCAAACTAAAATGCAAAAAATGATCATTGGAGTGGGACTGACCATCAGTACAGTACGTACTGTAGTAGCAGCTACTCGATACAGTACTGTACTGTAGGCAATCACACCAGTACAGTACAGTACTGTACAGTACTTACAGTCGGCAGACTACTGTACTAAGATTGTAGGCAATGGTGACGGTACCGTAGTCTACAGTAAGGTACGTACAGTACAAAAATTTCGACCAAAGTTCGAATACTGTACTGTACAGTGTACAGTACACTGCCAGTCTACAGTACACGCCCTATACAGACGCGCTGGACGGACTGTACTGGGATGATCCATTGGACGAGTATATAACAAACAAACAAGCCCAACGCCGATTCATTGTCGTGGGATATTTTGCGTCAGAAAAGTGGTACAGCTTCGTACAGTATATGTTGGAAAAGAAACGTCTGCTTTACTTTGCGTTTTCGCTGTCATTAATTCAATAAAAACTCATTGAACCTTTTCTATCTTAGGTAAGTTCTTTTCTTTCGTTCGTCATTTGCATAGCGTGTTGATGACTAGCTTTAAAGAAGCCTACAATTGGAGGTTGTGTTATGCTCCGCGGCCGCTATCGATATCGATGACGTACTGTATTTTAATGTTGTAATACTCTAGTCATCCCTATATGGTGCTAGCACCTTGCATGTTTAGAAGGTTGAAGGCGCTTTTTGCTATCTACAATCGTTGTATCTTTTCTTGAGGACATCATATCGATCAGATTTTAGTATAGGCATACAACGTTATGTTACGCAGGATAATTGGATATGGAGTATGTACAGATGCATTTTACTCTATTGAAGATGACCGGAATGGAAGGAACAATATAGCGTTGACTGTTCTGTACAGTGCTACAGTAGTTCAGCGTCCTCGTCGTTCCGGTCAATTAAAGCTCAACGTTAAGCCTGTTTATGTAGTGTTCTACATAGAATAGAAGATTGTTTGTTGCATGGCCGTATCCTGGCCATGATCTGCTATTGAGCGTTATTCATGGAGTAAGAAATAAACAGTAAGAGGAATGGCCGCAATCATTGGAGGATCGCATATTTTTTTGTTTATGACGTACCATCATGGTGGTGTAGGCCGTATCTTCCATTGGTTGTAGTCATCAATGATCGAATTCTTGACCGTCGACACTGTACAGTATATATACGCTATATCAGAAGACTCATTGGACATGTTATTTTTCAAGTTATGTTTGATTTCTTTTTATCATTCTTCTAAAAAGTGATACTATTACTACTTTGAGAATAGATTCTTCTACCAGAATGAAATGAATTTTATCAAATAATAATTTTCTTCCTCCGAATAATTCGATACAAGTTATTATTAAAGGGCCCTGCCGGCTTCCGTACCATCTCTACAATAGTACTGTACTGTACAGTGTACAGTACGCTCAGCAAAGTACCGTACGGTGACGTGTGAATTGACTGTACTGGCAGTAACAGACTAGAATAATAATAACAAATCATCATGGCGTTCATAGACAAGTCCATCTCCATTTTCGATAACCTGGATTTGAAGATCAATTAGGATAGCTTTTCTACCATTTCACGACTTGATAGTGCGATAGTAGAATAAATGATTGCTACATACTAAAACTGTAATAACAAGCTAATCATCTTGATACACTAGTTGACAGTAAAGACAAAAATATCAATGAACGAAAAGCTGTTTTGAAAATAGACAGGGAACAAAGGTGCGGTTTTTGTTTCGTATTTTTGATCGGTCATGTCTTACTAGCATTCCTTCTTCATATCCAACCATCATCTTGTTGTAGTTACTACTATACCAATAGCCTAGCTAGCTAACTATGTATCAAGTCTGGAATAAAGATAGGCATATCAGAGCAGATTGTAGTTGAATCATTCCAAAATATCTTGATCGTCTATTGTTCATTCTACGTCGTATGATGAGAAACTAAACAAAACATGAAATGGACGCACGGACGTTTGGATTTGCATCGGAAAATTAAGCTGTTTTGTTGTTGTCTATTTGACTGATTGCCGTTTCTAGTACAACATCTCCTGCATCCAGTAGTGATTTTCTATCGATCAGACAGTATTTACAGTAAGAAGATTGCTAGAACCAATAGTGGTCCAACAGTGAAAATCGATATTAATAAATCTTCATCGTGGTACAATTCTACTCATAACAGGTTATCAAAATGTGAGTACACATCACTACATTGCATCGTTATGCATCATATTTTACACAATGTTGATCTTGTAATAATAACTTGATGTTCAGTAAAGAATTTTCCTACAATAGGGCTAGAGTGCAGTAGATAGCGAAATTGGGCCGAGTTATAGGGTAACTCGATACTTGGTAATGTGTGAATGGACACGATACACTTACTTGATATAACTAGATATAACTCAAAGTCATTTAGAAGAAATTACAGTACTACCAAATAGATTATGCTGAAATTTTTATTGATTTTACTCACTGTAAATCAATCTACTTTTACCGTATAGGTAGACGGTATAGAATGTGGGGGTCTGTTAGCCAAGTTAGATGATTTAGTTCTTTTTTCATATAAAATTGAACGCTTCCGAATTTTTTTTTTTTCAATTCTATCGGCAATCGTAGCACCCCAAAGTGCTTCAAATAGAACTTTTATGTTTAAAGTCTAGTTATTGTAGCTATCAAGTCAATGAATATTTTACTTCCTTACAGTTCTACGTCAAAGTCTATTCCTATATCCCCATAAAATAACTAAGCTAATAATGTATTATCAAACACCATACCTTAAATACGCGTATATCATTCCTATCGGTATTCTAACGCAGCAAAGGATGATGTAAAGAAAATTATTCAATTTACCTAAATTAGACAGACTCAACTAAGGCTATCCAAAAAAAAAAAATCATTTTATGCTTAAAATAGCGCAGAAATGTTATCAATATGGGTGCGCTCTGAAATACTATAACGATAGCCAATATGAGATGGAATAAATGGCAATCCCGGAATAAAGTAGTCCATAAAGATCATTCATTATACAACTATAGTTTTGGGTACAGCGAGTATTTCTCTGCAGTAATATATTTCTAATTGAGAGTACTTCTTCGATCAATGTTAATTATCATGTAGTGCAATCTAATGTTGTAAATAAAAGTTGGATAAATAAGATGCTAGACTGTGACGGTAACACTTGAATCATGCAAGATAGTATATTAAATATTGGTTTACTGTACTGCTCAATATACAATATTATAGTATACAGCTATTTCGCGTTACTGTTTCTACCTACTGATTACCCTGTTTAATTGTGCCGGTAGATTAAGCTGTTTTCTATCTGGTGTATATTAACGATAACTCAGTCAATCGAATCCTTATACAAGATACCAATCTCTAGTGCTGTATGATAATGTTATCATTAAATTCAATTTAGTAGTACCTCAAAAATGTATCAGGATACTTGTTCTTACTTCACTCATGATACTGAAGATCGTTGGCTGAAATTGGCAGTTTTGATGTACGCTTACACTTTTATATATGCTATAGATGTAGTCTTGCTGGCATTGAAACTTGATATACAGCATATGACATGAAGAACTTGAAGAGATGAGCATTGCTTGTTCGTCGTAGTATCGTACAATGGATTAGCAAAAATATGAAATTTCTCAACTTTATCAAATAATTGATAGAGCTTTAATTAAATTAGATTGACTCGATATCGAAAAGTGATAAATTGCGTTTGTATTAAAAAATTGAACGCGCGTTCTTTTATTTTATAATTTAGTGTTTAAGTGACTTCACGCAAGTCTGGCATCATCTGACGACGAGACTGCAATAGGTCTGTCTCCGCCGCCACGCAAAAAAGTTTGTTTGGAGCTCACAGCTGCACGGTGTTCATATAACGAAGGTGATATGCAATCTAGCGATGCTGTTCGAGAATCAGAAGCTGAGCGTATGAAAGCGTCGATTTCCTCTTCTACAAAATTGGTTAATTCAGTAAATTCGAATGGCGTTCATGACGTTGTTAATGGAAACTCTGATAAAGCACTATTACCGACTGTTAAACTTTCACAAGACGAACAAGATGTAGTTAGGCTGATTGGTCAGCATTTGCTTTCGTTAGGGTTAAAGTAAGTACTTTTTCTGAAAAAATTGATAATGACGATCATTACCTGCTTGTTATTACTTCATTTAATATCGTTTTTATGAAGTTTATTTCAATCACGACGTTGAATGGCAATTTAACCTTTTGTTGTGTATATCCAAAATTTACGCTAATCAATTTATTACTTTAGCCGTGCTGCTGAAGAATTGGTCCTCGAATCAGGCTGCATGTTGGAGCACCCTATAGCTGTGAAATTTAAAGTGTGCGTTTTAGAAGGGAATTGGGATAAGGTAAAATTGTAACTTTTCTATTTTCGAGTTTTAATTGATTGCAGTTTCTTTCAAGGGTAGCTATTTTATCATCACTTAAATCAACCATGAGTACTGTATACTTGTAAAAACTTGACAACTATTACTATTAAAAACTGTATTAATTAATATTAAAAAGAAATACCCATTGTATTACGAAACTGTAGGCGGAGACACTTCTTTCAGAATTTAGACCTATGCTAAAGTCTGAAAAGAATTTAAAGGTAACTTTACAGGCTTCAATTTATTGAAAGATATTTTATAATCATTTTCGATTTTCATTTTAGCGATATCTCACTCAGTACAATGTTATACTTAGACCATGATTTTTATTGAAATGCAAAAAATTTTTTTGTTTTCAATTTTTTAGAAAATTAGATTTCTTATTTTGGAACAAAAATACTTAGAACTTATTGAAGATAATAAAGAAATTGATGCATTGATTTGCTTAAGAAATGAAATTACTTCATTAAAGTATAGTATTGATAGAGTCCACGAATTAAGTCGGTAAGATTATAATTTACGAGATTCTTAACAAATTATCCTACGTACTAATAATAATATTATTGGCCATACTTCAAGGTTAATAATGTGCAGTAACAAAGAAGACTTGCGAATACAAGCCAGTTGGGATGGAAAAGGCGCCCTATCGAGACAAAAGCTTATGGACAAACTTCAAGGTAGATACATGTAGAATGCATCTTGCGTGTTATATGGAAAATATATTTTAAATTATCCTTACTATACCTTACCACAGACAGAGTAATATATTTTGTACTTGTTATCGTATTAAAATCATAGGTTATATTCCGCCAACATTACTGTTACCTCCTAATCGATTGCGGATGCTGTTAAGACAAGCGATGGATTTACATAGAGAGAGATGCTTAATTAATAACACTAAGATTACTGAAGAATCATTACTGGCTGACCACTCTTGTAATAGGTGTGGTATTTATCTTATATATTAATGACATCGATCAGTCATTAATCTGTACTCTAGTTAATATTATGACTTATTCTTGTCTCATTTATTTATTTTTTAGGCATAATTTACCTTGTATAACGAAACAAATTTTAACTGATCATAGTGACCAAGTAAGAAAGATGGAACCTAAAATGTTGATATTGTTTAATCTAGTTTGCTTCGGAAAATTCCTAATCATAAAATCTACTTATCTGTTTGTGATCGCTACAAAAATAACAGGTTTGGTATGTTCAGTTTTCACACGATGGCCAAAAATTAGCTACTGGATCTAAAGATACTAGTGTAATAATTTGGAGGCTAAATGTAAGTGACACATTTTGGATTAAGCTTCATACTATAGGTCAATGCTAGGATAATTTAGGTTGCTTTTATGTTATAATCCAATCATAGAATGGAAAGTTTGAAAAAGTGCAAAAATTTAAAGATCGTGCTGACTGTGTTAGTTTCTTGGCATGGAGTCCTGACGATAAATATTTGCTCATTTGTGGTCCTGAGAGCGTTTCAGATGCAACTGTTTTAAACGTTGAGGTTGGTTGATATTTAAGTTCATAATATATCGATTGATGTTGTCATCGGTGTTGATATGAAATCTAAGGATCACTGTACTAATATGGTATACAACTTTTATTCTACTCTTAGACCGGTGAAGTCCAGTGTAGGGTACACAATTATTCAGAAGACCAATTAATGTTGGGTGATTGGACAAAAGATGGTCAAAAATTTGTAGTAGCTGGTCCGAAGGGCCAATTTTATGAATGTGTATGTATAATTTAACTATCTGTTTGCGAGATGGCTACAATCTTGATCATGTAAATGATATCTGATTGCAGCATTGTGGTAATTTCTACTTTCTAATTGTATGTTGTTGGGTGCAGAATTTAGAAGGGACTGTGCTTAAATCGTGGGATGGGGTTCGTGTACAAGGCCTTCGATGCCATAAAGATGGTAAAACTGTACTTGCCGCGGATACCCATATGCGTATTAAATCGTATAATTTTGCAGATAAAACAGATCGATTTATGTAAGTTATATAACTTATTGAGTATCTTCTAATGTTACATAAGATAACCAATTAATTTTAAAAATAAATTTCATCGGCATAGATTACAGGAAGATCATCCTATAATGTCGTTTGACCAATGTAAAAGTGGACGCTATGTCGTATTAAACATGTCTGGTCAGGTAAGATTGAGTATTTAAGAATAAATATATCAAGACTGGTATGCAGTACGAGGTAGTATGAATCAGCTTGTTTATTTTTATAGTATAACTTTGCTCAGTAATTTTATTCAAATTTCGAAATCTTCTGCATCTTTAAAGGGGCTACATTTATGGGATATCAAGACTAGTTGTCTAGTTCGTAAATTTAGAGGTGTAAAGCAGGGAAATGATGCAATATTTTCCTGCTTTGGAGGAATAGACGATAGTTTTGTGGCCAGTGGTAGTGAAGGTATTGCAATCACTTATTTTTGTACATCTTAATTGATTTTTCTGCTTAATTATGTGTAATACTTGACTTGTCTAGATCATGAAGTTTACATATTTCATGTAAGGCATGAGTCACCTGTAGCTGTGTTATCCGGCCATACTAAGACAGTAAATTGTGTTAGTTGGAATTCCAATGATGTAAACATGATTGCTTCGGCTAGTGATGACGGTACTGTACGTATTTGGGGTCCATCGGATTCTGATAATGGTAAGTTTACAAGATTCCTTATACTGCCTTTCTACCTAAATATCCTACGTGGGTTATTCTAAAATATTTTTCTTTTCCTATATAATTAGAGGACGAATGTACCTACTTTTAGTATTGAAATGGTGGGAATATAGTACTGTATTCATTGTTTGGGATTTCATGTACAAAATTTTTCAATATGGTTCCTGATCCATGATAACTGTAATTGCAAAGATCTATATCATGTTTTATGTTCATTAGTTTACATATTGGCTTCACGTGCGATCCTTTTCGTATTAACCATGGTATTTATTACTGCTGTGATATTGTTTGATTGTTTTATCAATAAAGATTCGAATATTAAATTTAAGGAACTATTTTTATTATTTGCTTTAAATTAAATGAATAGTTTACTGTACATGTTTGAAAGTTGGTCCAACATATATAAAGAATATGAGCGCTTGCAACCCTAAACGTGCTCGAGTTTCGGTACAATATTAGCTTTCGCATAAGATAAAGATTATTTCTTATATTAACGTTTGGAGATGATTGATTGTTTTAAGTAAGATTTTAGCCTATTTACACATTCATTGTATTTATTAGTTACTTTTATCGTAAAATTTTGGTAGATAAAAGTATAGTATCAATTTATCGTCACTTCAGTGTTAAAATAGTTTACAGGATGGTCAATATATACGCTTATTAACAGTAATTAATATACTAAATTATACAAATATTCAACCAGGTCAGGCACAGTTTCATAAAGATGTCTATTTAAAATAACTTTCAATACTCATTTGCTTCGATGTTGAATTATCCAAGTGGGTTTGGCTGGCTATATTTTTTGCTTTATGATGCTTTTTCATTTCGTATTTGAGCTTCTTTCGCGGTGTAGTATTTAAATTGGTATCTTTAGAATTCAAACAGTTTCCTATGCCTTTCGTCAACACACCCGATGGTCTCTTGTTGCCTTGGTGGGTAATACAAACAGGTGATAAGTTTAGTTGTTGTTGAACTACTTTCTTTTCACTGATGGTTGGCGAACTATTTCTGTTTTCGATGGGATCTAAGATATTTATACGATCTGTAGTGGATAAAAGAATAAGGTTTTAATCTATACTTATCAATTATAGTATTGTTACGATTATTACTTAATGTAAGGGATTACAACTACGCCTTGCTATTTATTTTGCTGATATTAATTAATGATAGATTACGTTGTAGATATTTGAAAACGTGAATTTGTCTCCACTTAATAAGAAAATAGATTTAGAAGATGATACTGCCACAATACATTGATAATTAAAAATTTGTCTTTGGGTATGCATTAGCATACCGTTGTTCTGTACACTAGATTTTTCAGACGTTGTAGTTTCAGCTGCTGTCTGACATACACCGATTAAATTACGAGGCTCTATAACGTCATAGTCGTTGCGTAAGCGCCTATAATGGAATAAATAATGGCCAAAAAATGATTTTCATACAGGTGTTACGATGAGTTGAGCAATATTTTTAACATTTATTGTTATTTTAAATTGAATGTTGAAGTTGGCTATTTTAATAGTATATAAATTAACTTACCAAATTCTGTAGTTGTCATCGGAACACGTCGCTATCTAATATAATTAGAAATAATGTTGAGTACAAAGTAAATTGATCTCTTAGTATACAAATGTGCACTAAAATAGAGCTAACAAAGCCGAAATCGTGTGGACACCAATCAACGCAGGTAACTTCGCTAGAATGACCAATTAAAGTCAAAGGCGCTTGTGTTGGATTGCTAACCTAATTTCAATATCGAAGAGAATATAGTGGCCATTTTATGATATTTTAATTTTTTCATGCAGTATTTCAGACTTAGTGTACCTTCCAAATATAAGAATTTGTACACGATGATCCACTTATTAGATAACGATCATCAGGGCTTAATGCAGCCTTAACAAAGAAGGAAGCATTGCTATGCCCAGAATATACAGCAGATGGCTTGATTGTGGTAGAATGCAAGTTATACTTGTAAATTCTAAAAATACAAAGGGTTGTCATTGTTAGGTTTTATAATTACTTGCTGTGCTACTTGAACAGTACCTATTATCGGTACAACTGGCAAATAAATTCGATCGGGTTGAGTCTATGACAAGAGATGTGAATCCTAATAAAGCAGAAGTCAAGGGATTAATTTAAGTTGATCTGTTCTGCAAAGATCAAATAACCTTTATGAGCTATTATATTTACCGCGAGCTCGAGGGCTATTACCGCTATAAAAAATTTCAGATAATGGCTTTGAAATTGATTTAGGACTGCTGTAGCATCGACGAATATCCCATTCTTTTAATTTTCTTTCGTTAGCAATCGTTCATTTAACAAAAATTCTAATTAGCACCACTCGATTGCTCAAACTAATGCAAAAATTTATCAGTTGAACGTGTCTAAATTATAGTTTACCCATCAGTCGCTCCAGCCGATAGTATAGTATGAGAACCATGATAAACAATGCAGGTTACACTCTAAAGAATAAATTGATTATTAATAAAAAAGAAATGTTGCACTATTATTAATTAGTATTAAGACGATTATAGATGGACAAGTTAGAAGTTTTATGCCGTTAACACATCATAGACTTCTAAATTATATTAATATGAATGCACAGCTCATGGACGTACGTTTGCAGTAAATGTAGAAGCATCTTTCCGGAATATCTTTTTATGAGGATTAATTCCATGTGCATTTTGTATCATATTCACAGGCTTATAAAGACCACCTATAAAATTATTAGTGTATTTCAAAGTTTGGCAGTACGAATTTTTGGTGATAAATTTAAGCATGCAGTTTAGTGTATTGAAGGAGAAGCCACATCTAATGCTATTATTATAATCAATTACAAAGTCACTAAGAGAAATTTCTTAACATTGCGTTGATAAATTGGCATATTATAACGTGAAGGTAAAAATTGATTGCTATCCTTTTAAATTATTCAGTTTATTGATAGAGGGAATCTTACTGTGGTGAAAGCAATTTATTACCTATGCTAACACTAACAACTGACGTAACACTAATCATTTACCGGCTTTATTACATCGAGGATCCCAAATCATGATACTTCCATCTCGAGAACCAGTAGCAAACACACCTAAGAGCCATAGTAGTGATGTTCATATAGGGAAAGTGATAGTTATATCAACAATACATGTTATCAGAACATTGCTTTGCTCTCCATACCTGTATCATCAGGTTGTATATCGATGCATTTAACGCTCCCTTTGTGTCCCGCATAGGCTGCCAAATTGATATTTTTACATGTATCCCATTCAATTACAGTTCCATCTCCCGATCCAGTTAGCTAAATACGAGGATTGAGCTTTTGAGTTACAGTAGTTTAACAAAAAGTGTCTAACAGTTACTTCCGATAATTTATGCATTACCAACTTATCGCCATCACTACGCCATGCTATGTCAAAGATTGCGTTGGCATGGGCATTCCATTCTGATGAAAATGCAATTGCAAGTAGCGATAAGTATTAAAAGTTTTAAATTATCATACCATAATTGTACGTAGTTACAGTATTTTCACTGTTTGCTCGTTTGTACTTTATCATACAATCGATACGTAATCCTGGGATGATCGGGAAATGTTAAATACTGATTACAACAGTCCTTATTTAAACATACCTTTAACCACAGCAGATCGATTGTAATTAACTAACTGGACCGAACCACCTTCATCGGCGATAGCTAATACATGCGAAGAATTTCTGGCTGTAATAAATGATATCAAACCAAGTTTATTGAAGTTGGATACATAGTAAATAAGATACTGTCTGAATTAGCTAATGAGACGTTATCATGCATGATTCAAGAATATTACCAGGACAAAATTTGCATGAAAAGGGGGGCACCGGAGTCTAGGTATATCATAAGAAAGCAATATACAGGTACGTCAGCATTCGAAGCTAGCTAGAGGCAATTTAAGTAGCATCGCTCAAAATATATGTGTATATAGCTAGAGGCAATTTAAAAGCATCGTTCCAACTGTATTAAACTATTGAACATTAGCCAATATAGCAAATTAGCTAGGCAAAAGTATGTATCCATAGGTGGATTTGAGGTGTTTATTTTTTAGTTGTGTCATCACTCATCAGTCTACAGTATCCACATGACAAGATGATTTGGATTTTGATAAACTTACCAGGCCATCTACTTCAAGAGCGACATGTTCATCAGCACGAGTTGATACGAATTGATTGATGATGATTGACTGAATTTGAGAAGCTGTTATTGAAAAGTTAAATACAGAGGATGAGTTGAACATGTCTATAATATCGATTTCAATGAGTTACAAGTGATGCAATGTTTCTGTATACTTTATTGCTACATTTAAGTTATTTGAATGATTATAATCCAATTTCACTTTAGGTGTTTTTCACCTACGAAGGAAATCTTTTAGCCTTCTACTGTACTGTACTGTACATTCATTCGTATACGTATCAGGTAGACTTTCCACCATGATTTGATCATTGTGAAATTACTCTCCAACTATTGGCAAGTGTCATTGCATGATGAATGCATGTCAATATGGCCGTACCTAGCTGGTATTCATGCTTTCCTCTACTTTGTCGATATTGGGTTAAAGCAGCTAACATGTTGAGGTATTAAAGGAACTAGATTCAAAATGATGGTAGAGAAAGATGTAGCATCCAATGGATGCCTTGATGTTAATATCGCAATGGATAGGTCTTGAAACTCCGATTGAAAAAAGCAACGTCATCTTATTACCTGCAAGTCTACCATGAGGAAAGCTAGGAATGGTTGCTTCGATCGAAAGTACGTACAGTCTCTCAATCAGATGATCCAGATCGTTTAGCGTACTTGGCAGACGGTGCAGAGAAGTAATAATTTAATAAATTAATGATCTTGCAATTGTTATTGTTGGTTATTATCGGGCACGTCGTTCTGCAATAATTGACAATTTTGTCCTTGTGATCACTTGAGATTGTGCAGTAGTCAATTCTTAGTCATGAATCGATGAATGCTGTCTATTGCAGGCGAATAGCCATTCGTTTAGCACAGTAGCTTGCAATGGATGTCGAGTAGCGATGTCGACGATGAAGAGTTTGCCACGGAAATGATGGCATTCCGCTAATCCATGCCTACCTTGCTGTACTGTAGCCTGTTGACTGTTGTAATGTCTCAGTAATGATACTATCCATTGTATGCATGTGGCGTAGGATGGTCATCATCCACTTTTAAAATTTCGCGGCAGAAATTGCCGCGCAATAGAAAGGAAGGAGCTGATTGGCTGAGAGTGCCGCGATGGATACAGCGTTGTACTGTACACTGTACACTGTAGAGTGCCTACTGTACAGTACTGTACAGTATACTCTAGGCTGTACAGTACAATCCTTACAGTACTGTACTGTACTGTACTGTACTGTACCACTACACAGTAGTGCCCCATACAATCCTCTTGGTCCCATACAATCCTATAGTTGATTGTTGAATGCTTTCCATCTTAATGAAGAATGTACTTACAGCACTTCAGTATGCAAACTGTCCATTCTAAATATGAGATCCATTTTTTTTCCAACTATAAATTAACTAGCGAAACCCACAGAAATTCCACGGAATAGAGTGCTATTTTAGGTTAATAGAGTATGATTTTTGATTCAAAAAAAGGAGTAGCCTATTATTTTACCGGTCATTTTGCTCTATCGCAAGACTGAAACTGTGCATGGTAAGACAGACGGACCGCTGAGATTTTGATTCATAGAAAAGAGTGGTCGATTATTTTGCCGGTCATTTCCCTCTATCGCAAGACTGAAACCGTACATGGTACTGTGCCTAACTCGCTTGGCCAACGTACCTGCGTAGAACTGCACGAATGACAGTCAGTCAGTCAGTCGGTCCGACCGTACGGTACAATGTGACTCCATGTTGGAAAAAAACCTCTCGATCACAACACTGGACTCGGTCTATCCCATCATTCAGCTGGTGCTGTACGGGTAGTGGAAGTGACTTGAGTCAGGGGTAAGTTCCAAGCTTCGGATCGCGCAAGCGTAGACACAACTTGTTGTGATAATAAGGAGCCGTAGCGTAGAACCTTCCTTGGCACCTTTCACTATGGCTACCGGTGGAGTGGATTGGGATGGATCGTTTACTCATCAGCATGATTGGCGAGATGCAAATTCTGCCATGATTGAACTAGAAAAGGGTAAGTTGGATAACACTAATCGTAGATTAATTCTTGCCGCTAAGCCATAAGTATGCTGTTATTTCCAAGGAAGGAAATGACCTTTCGTACTGTTGTAATATTACTCGCCTCCTTGGGCACAATTGTTCTTGAGGCCATGCAAATGAATCCCGTTTGCATTGCATGCTCATCTTTGACGTATGGATTACTCCATCAACTTGCAATGAAACGCTGGCTATGGCGGTGTAAAGAAGTAACTTTTCATGCAAACACGATTCACAATGGATACAGCCATCGTTGACGGTGATGAAGATGAATGGAGAACCATTGCCTGATTCCTGCTGTTCATACTTGATCATGAAATCCAGCTCGATAAAAGTCAACGTCCAACGAGTTATATGCAATAATTCACCATACAATTTACAAGAGCATTTCCTTACTGATATCTTGTAACAAAATCCCTTCAACCTATGCAAATAACTATCTATAGTTCACCTTTAAAAGAATTGAAATATCTTTAGAAACATGAGTCACTGTTACCTCTTGCCTTACTGTAGATTGAGTGGTGACTAAAGTGCATCAACACATCGCATGATTCGTACGCTATCATGACTTGCCATATCATTGCTATTGAGATCACAGTCTATTTCAATCAACTTAATAGGATAATTTTATATTTTGACTTTTTAATAGGCCTTCGCTCATCCAATATTGGTGAACAATGTGAAGCGATTGTTCGCTTTCCGAAATTGTTTGAAAAGTTTCCTTTTCCTATCCTCGTCAATTCGGCGTTTATGAAATTAACCGATTTATTTTATTCAGGGTACGATGATGATAGAAAATGTAACCTCTCTTGTCATGCGTGTCGATATATATTTACTATTTCAATTTTTAACATTGTCTTTTACCGTTATGAATATCGAGCTTACTTCTTGCTATTATCGCAATAGTATATTAGCTGCTGTACGTACTATACCTTAATTGTTATTATTTATCTTTTATACGTTTATCATCAGTACAAGATCAGTACCTGTTATCATATTTGTGAACTGAATAGGCGTAGAGCTGTACATTTTTTATATTGTATTTTGTCGTTAGAACTTTGTTACTTGATTGAGTTATAAATACTAGGTAATTTGTGCCGATAATTAGAACGGAAAATAAGCATACTACGTTGTAAAAATTAACTGGAGATTAAACAAAATCTAAATTTGTGAAATTGTAAGATTGAAAAATAATACTTGCAATAATTATTTGTTACAGGAGTAATTTTCTACGCCTTTGCATTTTACAAGTTACTAAAGACAGTCGAAAACATTTAGGAAAGATTTTAAATGTTGAAGATTGTGTTCGACGTTTATATTCTGTCATGTTAAGTAATGATCCTGTTGCAAGAGCAATCACTTTAAGGTACGGCAACGTAGTACAACTAATTCATGATACGCTATTGTAGTTTAAAAATTGCCTTGATATAAGCTCATACGAGTATATTGGATAAATAATTGATTGATGGAGCCACTACTACCATTTCTATACATGAAGGTAGTAAAGGCGTCAGTCACTTTAAACATGGATTGTAAGAAAGTTATGATTTTATATTTTTATAGCCTAACTTTATTGCTTGACTTAAAAGTGTTTTTAATATTAGCAATCTAGTTACCGATATCAAAGTGGATAATTAAATATAGTATGCAGTAAATGAGTACAGTCAAGAAATAATATTCTTTTATTCTTCATAGCCAAAATGATTTTTATATTTTCTTCAGCCTTTCATTAATTGAATAATGCATGTACGATTGTATAGTACGTATATCTTAACCTTAATGATTGTTGCACAAGTAATTGATGTGTACTTGTTATACAATGTAATTTATACAAGATAATACAGTATAAAGTGCTAAATTGACATTTTTTACCATTAAAAATACCTTAGTTGAATTGATCATTGATACTTGCTAATAAATCACTGCAATGACGATAATTTTTACATAATAATTTAGTCTAAAGTAATACTGCTATATTTGATATAAAATTTTAGAGTGTTTGGAAATATTGCTTCCATTATCGCCGAGCACAAGAATATTCACCATAGGTAGGCTCTATAGGATAGCTCTATTGTAGATATTTTCTTTTTAATCAAATCATGTTATAGTTACTCAGATTGCTTCTAAGTAAGGCATAAATTGTCGTATTGATAGCATACAACATAGCCTAGACTCTCACGACCATATTGAATTGGAAGGTGCTATTCTCGCTTCTTACCGACTTAGTGCAGAATCGGCGTAAGTCAACTAAATACAATACCTATTTTGTATCTTATTGTGTAAAGTTAAAAAGTGTTTCTGTTTCTTGCTTATTGACCGCAATTTTGAAATATTACTTGATTCAATGCAGGACTTTTGCTTCCGCAATCTGTAGTAAAATCGCAAATATGATCCAAGGTAAGGAAACAGATCAATAAACCTAAAAAATAGCTACTAGATTAGTATTTATTAATGTTGCTTAACTCATTGCGAGAGATATATTGAAAGCGCTTTAATAGCTAGTTAATCAAATTTTTATGTTGAATAAGAAATAGTTCAAAATTGTAATTTTTTATTTAGGAATGGGCACATCCATAGAAGTGAAAATAAAAATGATTCGCATACTACGTTACATGCATCACGATGAAGAATCGATATCCAAGGTAAATGTTGATATCAAGTGTCTGGTAATATTCCCATCTTCCATACATGTTGTGTTGTGTTGTGTTTTGACATTCATGTTTATTGCAATAGGCGCGTCAGTTGTGTCACACGCTTTTAATTGCGTATCCTGGCTCCAATTTTGTAAAGATTACTCTCCACGTTTTATCTTTACTATCTATTAAATCAGTATTAGACATTTCTCATCAGGTATGCTACATACGTATACGCTTTATTGATATTGATTTTACAGTTGACACCAATGCCCTACTCAAATTACAGCATTATATTGATTTCTATTCGTTTCTTATATATTACTTTGTCTCTAGATTTCCTTCTTATTGAATTACTTAAAATCGGATCAAAGATTAGAGATTCGTAGAATAGCTATTCAAGATTTAAGATTATTTGCTAGAAAAGTGCCTCATATGTGGAATAAGGAAGATATTCAGGTTAATTAACTTTATTATAGCATTAGCTTTGGCAGTCTTTGTTCATGAAAGATATTAGGTACCATAATGATTAGTATTTAAAACATAGAGTTTTTTGATGCTATAGTTAAGCCTATAACGTTATTTTGTTACAATATCATTATCACGCTTGGATAGGGATTATGTGAGATCCTTCTATCCTTTCCTCAGCAAGAGATTCAAATACTTATTTTGCGAACCTTAGTGATACTGGCTCATTCTGTAGCGGTAAAATGCATGGCAGAATGCGAAGGTATGTGATAGAAGTTTAATTGTGTAAAAAATTCCAAAATGATTAATATTAACATGAGTTGCGAAATTCACTGGGTATTGTAAAAATTTATCAACGTAAGACTATTTATTATTATAGACATTGTCAAAGTTTTCGAACGATTTGGGTTACACGCGAATTTAGCCTTTGCCGCATTAACGTTAGACTTTTGTTCCTCTGTTGCTAATTCAGATCATTATGGTAATACAAATAAAAGTATATAAAATTTGATACATGTATAAAAATTGTTTATGGTAGAATAGATCAGAGGCATTTGTGTTCATATATTCATTGATTTATTAAGACCTTAACTTCTTAAAATTTTGTTCTATAAAGAGCGCAAGTGTACCGCAACGGATGCTACGGAGTTTTATCAACAACTTGAAGTTGGCATAGAAATGTTGTTAATTAGTTATGCAACGTCGAAAAAAGTTCACAAAGAAATTGAAAAGGTATATAGTTATTAATATTATGCAGTGTACGTAAAATTTTATTTTCTATTAGTTCCTTAGTTAAAAAACATTTGTCTTATTTGTTGTCTAGCTATGTTTTCGTTGTATCAAGAATATCATCCAAGTTTATACTCCAGCTAGAAATTCACTCATACAATTGGTTTCTGCAATAATTCCTAATGTTGACGGTAGCTAAAGCTTCAACTTTATACACTTAGCGTAGAATTTAAATTGTTATCGAACTCATAAATGTATCATATCTGTGCAATAATAATTTTTTATCGTCTCTGATAGTATCCATCGGTGTAATGTTATGTAATATACTGAAAATAATCGGAGCCAATTCTCAGTTGTTCGAAGCAATAAAAGTAATTCTTCAAAAGCTATCGAATACATCACAAAATCTTTCGGAATCTCAAGATAATAGCAACAGTACAATAGTAAGTGAACCACTGCTTGTTTAATGACTTTATTACTCTATCCTGTTCTTTTCGGTGGTTTAATTGGTAACTTTTATTTTATTAGGTGGCGATAGTGACGCTACTATCGTATGGCATTCCTCATGTAGATGATGAAAATAATCTACAAATGTTTAGCCTTCTCGCCCCTTTTATCGATGTATTAAAAGCAAACGGTAATTACTGGAGTGTCTTTTGTATTGCTCGTTCTAGCGCTCAGGTTGGATTCTTCTCGGTCGCCTCTCCACTATTCAAGCAATTAACGATTAAGGTAGTAATTATGATTATGTCCTGATAATAAGTTATTTATATCTGTATATTAATGGTTCAATCTTTCCTTACAGGTGTCATCCGAAAGTTACTACTTCTACTTAACGGCATTACATCACTTTTGTCATGCTGAAAATCGGATAGCGTCGTTTCTTTTCGAAGATAACCGATCAACTGATTTATCGTTATGCCTTATGGACGCATGTAATGCTTATCATAAAGGACTCACAGCATTGAAGGTTCATAGATCTTACAATCATAAAGCATAAAGTGACATCTTTTTGTAACTTCTTATAGACATCAATTGTTATCATTACTTTTGATTATTGATAAATGCTACATTTTATTTAACAGGCTTCTGTTACTCCGAAGCATAGCTTGACTTTCCAATGCAAATTTGCAAAGCTCAGAGCGGATTTTTTACAAGTTGGAATGACATTAAGTAGTTTTTGCTCAGCTATGAATACAACTGTATATTCCACATCTACTACCAATATTGTAAATCTTCCACAAGTTAGTAACAATATATATTGACGTAGAATACTGTTTGTCAGAACTATTAAATTAATTGCACCAATTATTGCTTCCATTTTATGCTTGAAGTGGGGAGCTTACGCACGAACATTTCGGACTATAAGTGAAGATCTTGAAATTTTGTATAATCAATCATTTGATGCAGATTTAAATTCGTTGGATAATCTTAAAATGTGCGTTGAATTGCGTTGAATTGCAAATTGGATTGATTGTTTGCTTTCCAAAAATTTAAAATACTTGATCTATTTACTGATTGGTGTGCCTCAAATGTGTGTATCAAATTGTAATCAGGTTTCAACAAAGTTGCCTACTAATGGCTTATTGTATAGAATTACTAACTGCTAACAGTGTTAGGTAAATATGCATTTAAGATAATTTTTACGTAATAAAATTTTACATTTTTAGCCTACACTAGTGACATGGGTAATCTTATTTTTTAATCTATTGCAGGGTAACATCTGAAGGGTTACTAAATCAGGATGTTACACTTAACTTGGCGGACGTAAATATCTGTCGATATCCGAATATGAATAAGTTTCATAAAGAGGTTACGGATAGAATTGCCGAATTTGCAGAGAAATGTAAAGGCCAAAATTTTAACCAAAGTGTACGTTGCAAGATTTTACAAGTTTTCATTATGTTTACACTATTGTTTTTAGAGCATCGTTTTTGAAACCTATTCTAACTCGGAATTTACTTGTAAATTTTTTAGCATGGTTTCTATGTAAGAGCTATTTTAAGTACATTATTGAAGGTTCCTTTCCGCTATCCTTCGTATTTCTTTGTTGGCCAGCAGACAACAAAAATCACAGTAAATGAATTTTAATGCAATATACAGTACATATCATATTATGTGATAAATTTTATACACTGTATTTTCTAACTTGTATTTGATATAATCACATAAAATTATAAAGCTGGCTGTATCACCTAATGCTCGTCATCCCAATGAACCGATTTTGGTAATTTTACCAACTCAGTTGTTAATGAAGGTCGAAGGAATTATTCAACATGGTAGTAGGCAAGGTATCCATTAGTAATTGTATATCTTTAGTAAATTTTACTCTTTGATAAAATGCAGCATCTTTTCGTCGATTTATTCCAG
Organism: Trichoplax adhaerens; assembly: GCF_000150275.1. Classification (NCBI taxonomy): domain Eukaryota; kingdom Metazoa; phylum Placozoa; class Uniplacotomia; order Trichoplacea; family Trichoplacidae; genus Trichoplax; species Trichoplax adhaerens. The sequence continues at coordinate 71,366 of NW_002060974.1, forward strand.
TTCACGTACCCTCCCAATCTTGCCATATTATGACGATTTATTGGCAATTTTCACCTTAGTTCTGAAATACGGAAATATTTTATTTTCAATCTATTGTTTTAGGAATCCATCGGCGATTAAAATCGATTAGCTTAACGTTAAATGCTACTGTCAAAGAAGCACTAAGTGATACTGAAGCTTATTTTAAGGTAAATATATTAGCTAAAAATCTGTTTGTGAACGAGATATGGCTACGGTTTCTAATTTACTACAGTATTATGTACCACTGCTCTTAAATATTTTCACATTTTATTTACTAGGCGACTACGGATATTGTCCTAAGACAAGTAGTAGAGCCTAAAAATGATTATTTTAGTGCACAATTTCTATTGAACTTTTCATTGCCAAGTCTATATAATGTCCATATTGATGTAAGCGTTATTGATGAAAATAGTGTCTCTTGGCATACTGGTCCACAAAGAGATATTCCAGTTCGATGTAACGCTGGTAATAACTCTAGTAATTTTGCTAGTCAAAGGTGAATGAGTATTTTGTTTTAGTGTACAGTTCCCACGGCGTTATTTAAAATAAAATTTTTTTGTACTATAAATCTGATGTACTTCTCGATATTACATGAAATAAAATGTATACTCGTATAACTTGTAAATCATGTATTGTATACACGTAACCGACAAGGATATTACAGCGAAGGGTATGACTACAGTATTGATCTTCGTTCGAGGTTCTAATTCGTCTGAACTTTTTTTGCAGAAATGCTGCAATATTAACAACCTTCATTTCTTTATTGAATACAACACATAAACGACAAAGGATATATCAACAGTAATCCATTAGATAAAATGCTAGTTCAGGGATTCTAGGTGTGATGAGTTCTTATATCCATTAGTAAGTTGTCATTAGCCTGTATCGATATCATTTAATACGTTATTTCCTGCGAAAGATATAAAATAATATTTTTATGTATCGATGATCTGAATTAGAAGATTGTCTTTCAAATTACAGTTAAATGATTTTTATCGTATCTGAGTCTTGATTGATATGCAATACCAAACGACAACCTCGAGGATTGAAGGTTTCTGTGTTGTATTATTATAATAATAGTTATTATAAATTTTAGTAATGTTGCTGTACAACATAATAACCTTTCTAATGTACTGCTGGATGATCTGATCTTCATTCATATTTAAGGCAGAATCGGGAGTTTATAATCGCAACAAATGCTATAGATAACAAGGTCGCCTTGTGGATGAAATTATTATAATAAATAGTATAATGAATAAAATTAATTAATTTAAAACATTTAAATCTCGAATATATAGCTACTCCTCTAATTACAGTAGAATACATTTTGCAAATATAGTGAAAGTCTATGATTGTACACAAACAACGCATAAATAAGAGTACGTATTCCATTGATAGTTTATAAAATTACATGGTATACGGTTCAAGTTTGTAATTTAAGGACTAATTTAGCTTCCTTGAATGGCTTCCGGCAGCATCTTCTCAAACATGTTCGCGTAAAATTGTTTCTTAATCGTCTAAGAAATAGTAACATACGTACCTTTACAGGATGTAATTACAATTATTTCGTAAAATATGTCAAAGTATAAGCTAATTTATAAAAAGAGAAGCAAAGGTAAATATTTACGAACTTTAGATACGGTGTCGCGCGTAAGTGGTAATCCTCGAGTGATACCAGAAATTGTTGATTTTTGGGCCTTCTTGGCGTAGTTTTGCGTGCTTGGTCCATAATGTGTCTCATTGTCCGTACAGTGGCTGGTAGATGAGAATACTTACCGTTCCTCCTAGGAGTGGTAACAACAGGAGTATGACGTGATCTAGATGGCCGCTGAGGGCTTTTTCTTTCGACAGTAGATGTTCTAGTTGTATCTTTAGATGAATTCACAGTTGTCCTTGTACCTTTATCTTCATCATCTAGTTGAATTGCAAGCCATTAGTTTGATTTCAGAACTATCGTTTTATGTTATGATACCATGTAATATGCATAGATTTAATCAGTGATAGTCCTATCTAAGTGATAACAAACCTGAATACACAGCTTTGCTCCTGTTGTTCTCTGGATTGGAATCAACCACTCTATCGGTTCCAGGCTGATTATCTTCGAGCGCATGATCATCGCTCTCGTTTTCTGCAATTTGACCTACTGATGTATCTAGATTTTTTTCAACCCGGCTTAACTTTTTTACAACATCGGCTATCGAGGGGCGATTTTTTTGAGGAATAACAAATCTTTGGTACGGTATAGTTCCAATTTTTAAATCTGAGCAGGTTATTAATTTGAAATATGCTAATATCAGTAATGATTTTATTTCCCAGCATTATTCTAACAAGGACGAATTTATAGCCCTTACAAAGTGTTTGAATTGCGGTGATGTCAATAGCATCTAGTGGCTTTCTGGCCATATGTTTAATAGTCTTTAACTGTTTATACAATCTTCTAGCTATTTTTGTAGCTAACGTCGAACGCATCGAAAATTCGACCTTAGGTCGTAGTTGTGATGCCTTGGAAATTTTTTTTACTGGCGGTACCATATCATGAGTTAAGGATAAGTGACGATTCAAGCAGTGTTTACTTTTAAAAACCTAAATAAATCATTGAATAAGGGTGTAAATTTTGACGTTACTTTGTAAAATGGGAAACGATGTAGGAATTTTAATACCTTTGTACAATCAGCAACAGTGCACTCGAATGGCCGATGTAATGCTTGATGATTTGCATGTTCCTCTAAGTTAACGATTTGTCATGTTTACAGATGTTGTGATATTTATGTACTCGTATCAATAAAAATATCAAGCTTAAACAAATATTTTAATCCATTAGTTAATTGCGTTTACCTTGATTCAAGTAGATTTTTCCACATTCTTTACGTCTATAACAATCTCCAGTTTCTAAGCTTATGGTTGATCGAGTAGTTATGCCTGTACTTGTTGTGGAATTGGAGGTAACGCCAGCGCAAGTAGTCGGATCGCTACTGTTAACTGGATTAGTTTCAGCCTCTACCAAAGTAATTCAAGTTTACAATAAAATTAGTCCAAATTATAACTTTCCACTTTACTGTAAACATTATTAACGGAAATTTGTGAATATCACCTTTAGGAATTATTTTAAAACATCCAAATTTCTTCCAGTACCACCAACAATTAGAACATAATTTACAATTTGAATTAGCAACATTCCATGTATGCCAAGAAGTTGAAGATGTTATCGAGCAATTGATACAGTTTTGGAACTGGTTTAACCAATCTTGTACCCGCGAATCCGGGCCATTTCCGTTCATAATAGCCACTTTTTTCGAATTAGCGGTAGTATTTTCAGATCTAGATTCTCTGCCATTTCAGTGCAAAATTTTTCGGTATAATTTTAAGATAATGAAGTAAAAATTAGTATTACATGTCTTTATTAGAAACGTTCCATAAACTTCTGTAAAGGTCGAATCTTTTGAAAACAATAGATTTATACAGGAAGTATTTGACATTAAATTTCTATCTTTGTGTAACAATGTTATAAATCGGATAGAGTACCTTGGGGTTATGGTAATCTGCTTGACACTATGTTGCTTTGTTAGTACTTTCAGTCTTTTCTATAACAAAGATCCAAAATGATGAATCGAAATAGAGGCATCCATTTTTCTACAAGCAATTTATCGCATATCTGATTTCAATTACCTGCTCTAGATAACGATCGCTTGTTTTCCACATGTAGTAGTACTCGATAATACATCCAATCGGTTTCCAAGGTAGCTGCGCATATGTCGTATGTGGATATTATAATTATGAAAGAGATAGATACATTTAAGTTCAAATAAACGTGGATGAGAAATATTATAAAAGGAAAACTTGCATACAAATTCTTGTTGAAGATCTAGAAAATCCTTTCCGTATTTATGCAATCCTTCCTCGAAGCGTTTTGCTTCATCTTAGCATGAAATAATACTGTGTATTAGAAGCATCGAAGTACGAAATGGCAAAGTTTTGTAAAGTCACTACAAAATAAATTGTTACCAATTGACCATTGTTCCATTTCATCCATGCAATAGACTGGCCCAGTGGCAGGTACTAATGATGAAGTAGCTTTGGCTATATCGTAGGAATTCTCATGTAAAGTTTTCATTGCAAATAGCTATAGTTTTATAAATTAAATAATTTATGCAACGCATTAAGAATTAAACAACATCCAATTTTAGAGATAATAATAATATTTATGGTTACAAGACTAACCCGTGTCGTATCACGACAGGCAGCAGCAGCTGTAATGTGTAAACTTGGCTGGGTAATAGAAGTGCTCTGCTCTAATGCACGTGCAAATGTTCCAACGGATCTGTAGTTGTAATAAATTTTTATTGGATAGTAAATCGAAATACTATCTAGAACTATTCGATGTTATTTTAATGCTCACTTTGTAACCAATCCGAACTGGTCAATTTCTTCGTCAGTCAATAAATTGTTAGAAGTCCATTGTAGTGTTTCGACATCTTCGCAAATAGTATGATCCACTAATGATGACACGTTGCGAAAATAAAGTTAGGTTAAAGTTTTCAATAAGAGTATGATATCTCTGCTAACAATACCTTCTGTAGTATCCATTGGAACAACAGCTTGATAATCAGAACCAATACGAATATTGGCTTGATCAGGTACAAGCGTTTTTAGTTGTGGATCAAATATTAAAGTGTAATAGAAAGTATCCTAGTAACAAGACAAAAGATCTTAAATTAATTATTTATGATCGCCCCCATTTAGTAGATTTTTTTTAAATATCGTTTCAGATGTAGATTGCTTAATCCATTTTCCCTTTGTATATATCTTTCCAAATAAAATAATAACTTTCTGTCTAAGATCGCTACAGATCTGTTATAAATATACTATCCTTGTACCTAATCAAGGCAGTGCAAATCGCAAGATTGTATTGTTGTTGCTGCTGTATCGCTTACAGTAATAAAAAGCTTGCAAGGTGTTATCTCTACACTTTTTATCTATAGAACAATTTATGCGAATTTATCTATTGTGTCTTTCTCTTTTAATTAAAGATTCGATAAAAAAAATATTAATAATCAGATTGATAAGATAGTAACACTTACAGGCTCCTTTAAATAATTGTCGATGGTTTCTACTTCACTTAAAAGTCTAACTGTACATTTCCCACGGATACAGCTAGTAGGTAGTGATTCTATATGGCGCGATAGAAATACTTCACGATGCTTGAATTCAGTTAAAGCAGTTTCATCAGTCATTTCAGGATTGTTGTCTTGCCTTAATTGATAGTTCGTGGCTATAATAGAATCAGGTAAATGTAGATAACATATTTTATAAGACATTAACGGTTGAATTGATTCACGGTTATTTTCATGAAAACCGGTAATATCGAGCAAAGCAATGACCAATGATCTTATTGGTATTAAATTACCTATACTTCTATCTGCAAGAGCGTGTAAAGCTTGAGGTAGATCGCGACGTCGATAGTAGCATAAAGCTCTAACTTCAAAGTTACCATCAGGTAGCTGTGTTTTAATTATTTCCAAATAATGTGAAGACGGTATGAGATATAAATAGTGAGTTTTCACTTGGTATTTTGTTTCAGGCTGAAATTACAGTATTATACAGACTAGTGTCGTGGTATAGCACCGTTGTTAAAAAAATACCAAAGACGATAGTAGCCTTGTTTCACTAATTACTAAGCAATATCAATTTATTAATATACAGATATATTAAAAGTAGTGATACTTGAAAGTCTTGATGATACTTTATTGGTAAGATAAACGTTGGAAAGACAAAAAGGTATTAAATTAACGATTCTCCTCATTATTTCCATCTACGATTTTACCTTGATAAATTCTTTAATCCGTCTAATCTGGTAAGGAGTCTGTGATTCCGAAGATGTCTCAAAATAGCCATAATCTAGAATTGATAGGAAAATGTATAATTAAAACTTAGTTTAACCGTTGAATAGATGATTGCAGTATTTCTTGTAGGAGTTAGGTGGGGAAGACATGATTGTCTGATTATTTTATGTGTTTGACGCTATAATTTACATCAAGGTACTTTCGTATTGGTTAGCTATACAACGGTATAGGATGAACTGGATTTCTATCGTGTAGATAGCTTTAATAATTATTGATAAATATTTACGAGTAACGTAGCATGCCTTGGAGGATGTTTAAAAGTAGTATTATTAGTCTATGATAAGGAGTGTATTAATTAAAAAGTATCAAAATACTGTGTGATAGACCATTTGTAAATATTGTCGAATATACGTGTATATTAATGAATTCAAGGTATAAAAATAAGTGTCCTATTTTAAAATGTGTCAATGTCTCAGTATAAGGCAACATTTTGGATATTGGAGGATAGTTGACGGTACATCATGTTGTGTCTTTCCTAGTTGAATGAAACTGGCTTGATATTCATCTCCTTTTAGTATCGATTTGGACCATGAGTAATATACATATTATGGCATGATTAATTTATCGACATTATAAGGTTTAGCATATCCTTGTTAAGTTTAAGTTTTACGTCCATTGAATAGTGCGTCAATCCTGTATTGCAAATTCTAGGCAAAAATGGTTACGTATCGTCCAATTTTTCGTTCTTAATCAGTGAAATTGCTCTCTTGTAGTAGACGATATGAACCGATAGAAAGATTGCTAGTTGCAGGAACGCAACGTACGCAAATGGATGAAATTTACCATTCAGTCTATATATGTATAGTTTACTGTAGTCCATAAGAATGATGAATATTGATGTTCTATCCATGTTATTGCCAGTTAACTATGACTAATGATGATAATTCTTGCAAATTGTGGGCGAGAAAGGATATTGAAGTATTGTCACAGTTGTGACTAATGACTGTCATTGTCTGTTGAATATGCTCTATATTGGAGTGGTGCTATTTTTTTCAATAGTATGGTATCATGTTCTTTTTGTAAGTTTGTTCAAACTGTATCGAATGTATTGATCTACATAGTTCATGTTCATCAAACCAATACTCTTATCGTAATTTATCATCCATTGTTGGTCAAGTGATTATTGATACTAATGAATAAAATTGCTCTCTTTTAGTCAATGATGTCAACTAGATCGTCAGTAAAGATGCAAGCTACAAATGACAGTTATTCTCGTGTACGTCTAACTATCGAGCTTAGTCCATAAAATGAAGATAAATTTGGCTACCTTAGCTTATCATGTTGGTACTAGCTAACTGCCAGAGTGATTTATCACCAATGTTGTCGATGAGAAAGAAGATGCAAGTAATATCATGGATAGAAGAATGGCTCATTTTCTGTTGAATATCCACCATGACTGAACGGCTTATTTACTCATGGTACGGTATGACGTTATTTTCAAAAGTTTGTCAAAGTTTTCTTGTATGAGTTGATCTCCATCTTGATTGCTAGCCTGATCAATACTCTTTACTCTATAATTTCCTACTACTGTATTCAAATTATTGCAATTCTTAGTTCAAATAACGCTACGTACTTATTCTTTGTCTCTTTCTTTTTATTGATATTGATGGCTTGGCATAAGCAAGAGTACTGTAAGCAGCATGCATTGGTAGGATGCTAGTTGAAGAAAATGCAATCTATCACTAAAGTGAACTGTTTCATGTACAAGTATATAGCCTAATCGATGGGACTTTATCAAGATTAATGTCCTACCCTTCACTTATTACTGTTGGCGACACAATAAATGATCATTTGGTTCAAGGCTAGAATGAGAAAGGGTTGTAAACTACAATATTGTCATGATGATGAATGATGACGATCATGTAGTAAATTTGCCTATGGTATCGTGTCGTGTTCTCCTAACCTAGTTGATGCTGTTTAGAACGTATTTATTTCCATCTTGATTGCTAATTGAGTCCATGGTTATCCTTTAATTACCTCCTATCATTGAGTATTATTATTCCTTGATACAATCATCATTTTATCTTCTTCTCTGGCTCTTGATGTTGATCAATGCAATGGCAGTCGTCTTATGATCAACGTATACGATTACTGATGGTAGAAATAAAGTCTATACGTAACATCAACGCATTCTTTATCTTACTGTATAGCTTAATAGATGGGAAAATCTGTCTCGATGAATGAATTCTTTCTATCCTCTTCCTACTCGCCAAACGAGAAGAGGACTATTTTGGGTTGAAAAGCGAGAAAGGCAAGAGGATTGTCATAGTAACCAATGAGGACTGTCCCTTGGGTTGACTACCCTGGATGATATTATGCCGCATTTGCCGATACTATCCTATCCTATTCTATTTCTAAGCTGGTTGAAATTGATGTTGGATTACTAGTCTACAGGATATACTGCATGGCTAGCATGACCATTGGGTCATATTAGCAACTATCGATAGGAAAAGTTTCCAAATCGATGAGCATGTACGACGAGAAATTCCATCGATATCACTGACAATCTACTCACCTCCAACATGGTAGACCACGGCGTCACTTTGAGCTTCAAGAGAGACTTTTGGAGATTTTTGTGCCATTGCTGTAACAAATTCTCTCAAGTCTTCCCTTGATTTCCAATTTGGCCTCTTTCTTTTAGCTATTGGCTGTTCTTCGCTTAATGGTGGCTTGCTTTTTCTTCACTTTGGACTTGCAATGGCTCCAATAGTTGGCAGTTGAATGAGATTGTTGGCTGAATGAGAGGCTACAGTATCATCGACGATCTAGTGTATTGCACATTGTATAGTTGTCAGTATGGAAGATTATTGATCCCTTTTGAAGGCGGGTTGACTGCACTGACCATGGTGTTGAAAGCCATGTCATAGTGAAATCGATCGAGACGGTCTGTGTTGATACTAATTCCTCTAGATGCTATCGGTGTATTGGATACTAGATAGTCTTGTCGATCCACTTGGGTACGGTACTCATTGTGGTCTCGTTCGGCTCCAAACCCGGACTGCATTCGGACCGCACTGGATCGGATCCGGATCGGACCCACCTCGGACAGTTGGCCATCACCTTATATTCTGTCTACTAGGATGGAAGAGACGAAGACAACTTTTCACTTTACTAAAAGAAAAACCTTTTAATGTACTAAAACAAGATGTTTTAGTAGTTGAGGATAGTGCCCAACTAGCAGCTCATTTGGATGGCAATCGCGGACAGGATAGTGCTTTCTTTCCCATTTCAAGAAAACCTTTTAATGTACTAAAACAAGATGTTTTAGTAGTTGAGGATAATGCCCAACTAGCAGCTCATTTGGATGGCAATCGCGGACAGGATAGTGCTTTCTTTCCCATTTCAAGAAAACCTTTTAATGTACTAAAACAAGATGTTTTAGTAGTTGAGGATAATGCCCAACTAGCAGCTCATTTGGATGGCAATCGCGGACAGGATAGTGCTTTATTTCCCATTGATGGCTCAATTGAGATGACCAGCAGCAGAATTTGTTGCATCTTTTTGACTATACCTAACCGCCGCTGCCTCCTTTTCCAAAAGTTCCCCCACCGACTGAATGTTTAACAAACGCTTGCATAACCAAGTGGTGCACCGTGTCTCTTTTTTTATCTTGCAGCAGCACTGTAAAGCTACTGTAGGGATGGCATGGATTGGGTCATTAAGATCAAAATATAACGACAGCAATAGGAGGACGACGAATGAAATAGATAAATCACTTGCACAATATATTGTGTTGAAAAATTGGCACTACTTGAACAATCCTTCTTGATCAGCCGATAGCTTTTCCATTATTTTGCCTCAGTGGCCTTGCAAATTCATCTTCTATCCTTGCATTCGCCTTCTTGCACTGCATAGGATGATATAAATACCGTAAATACTGTACAGTAGAATGAATTTGCAAGATTGGAGACTTTGATCGTCGCTAATCATTCATACTGTGGTCGCTGTTGTGCATGCACTGTTGCACACTCATTGCACAGTAGACCCAATCATCCGATAATTGTGTCTTCAAATGTACAATTCTAACAGGCTGATCAGTGATGATAACTGCTATTGCTGTTCAATAAACTGCGCACATATCGAAGCCGACAATTTCAGTCAGTATCAGCTGCAGGGATTACTTGATCAGCTGTAGTAGGAAAGAGATTGTGGACCACCGTAGAGTTATGTATAGTTGAATATACAACTAATTTGGACTACTGGCGATCCAATCAATAAATACATTACAGTACAATGAATTTGCAAGATTGGAGCGTTATTTCTCTACTGTACTGTAGATCAATTCATATTGAGTAGAATCTAGCTAATTTTGTCCATCGCGCAAGTTGTCTCCATTCCAATTGTGCCCAACCTCTCGAGCTCAGCAAAGTCAAGCCGAAACCCGACTTGAAATCAACTCGAGCCAAGGCGGTTTTCGTCTTGACAATTTCTGTATCACTACACAGTATTTGTATGGCGATTGTACTCATTTTGGGTTAGAAAATCGATAATTGCAATCGGGTTCATATTTCCAACGCAGGCCAATCTGCTAAGGCTACAGTAGGTTGTGCATCGTTCTAGTGTTACAGTAAAGTGGCCAGCGTCTTTGCAAAGATCCTTGCAAATCTACTAAGGCTACACTTGGTTGTGCATCGTAGAGTATACCGGTCCAGTGGTAACCCTGTAGAGTAAAATGGCCAGGATCCTTGCAAAGATCATTGCAAATCTGCTAAGGCTACAGTAGGTTGTGCATCGTAGAGTACGCCATTCTAGTGGTAGAGTAGAATGGCCAGCATCTTTGCAAGGATCCTTACAAATCTGCTAAGACTACAGTAGATTGTGCATCGTAGAGGACACCGTTCTAGCGGTCGAGTAGAGTAAAATGGCCAGCATCTTTGCAAGGATCCTTACAAATCTGCTAAGACTAAAGTAGATTGTGCATCGTAGAGGACACCGTTCTAGTGGTAGAGTAGAGTAAAATGGCCAGCATCTTTGCAAGGATCCTTACAAATCTGCTAAGACTAAAGTAAATTGTGCATCGTAGAGGACACCGTTCTAGTGGTAGAGTAGAGTAAAATGGCCAGCATCTTTGCAAGGATCCTTACAAATCTGCTAAGACTAAAGTAAATTGTGCATCGTAGAGGACACCGTTCTAGTGGTAGAGTAGAGTAAAATGGCCAGCATCTTTGCAAGCATCCATGGAAGTCGAGTTGCGATCAAATGAGCATTAGTCACTGCCATAGTAACTGCAGGGAGGCAAGTGTCAAGGCTGTTGTATCAACTGGGCAAACATGCCTGCCCTGTCGATATAACATCGCAAACATGACTGCTGCTAATAGCGTACCCACTCAATCATCGCTGACGGCAACTACTTTTCAATCATTTTATAGCAGAAATGAATGAACTAGACGATAGAGTAATTGCTAGGCAACGCAGCTAGACAAGATCGATCTAGGCTACTCATTACTGTAGAGGAATGGACTTTTAGACTCGATGCAATGCAATTTCTATCTTGTTGAGCTTGAGAAACGATTGCATTCAAGAGAAATTGGACTGTATAAGGGATAGAAAAGCCATCCGTCGTGGCCAGTGATGCTCAGTCATGCACTAATCTATTGCATACTCTTACCACGCGCCATCTTCATTCTAAAATTGTACTTGCCTTTCATCATGATCGCTTAATTATTGACTTGATAGAAGAATGCCAATCGTCGACTATCCTTGCAGCCAAAAGGAAAGTTTTACAACGGTTAATAATAGTTTTGGCCAGGAAATTGCCATTCAATCCATTCAACATGCACCTGAACACCTGCAATATAAAATCATCCATCATCCAAAAATGACTTTCATGTCTGCTTTAACGTATTGCTTGATAGGCTTGGTGTTGTTATGGTTATGCTGGAGCGTAAGTGTCTTCATCTAAATAGACGTGATATACACATATGGGTATACAGTATAGCTATCCATGAAATCGGAAACAATCCTATTTGAAAGTATAGACTAGTTCAAAGGCAATTGCATGCTACCAAATGACATGCACTACCAGACTTTTCTCTTTTCTGTCATGACGACCACAGTATGATAATAGTTTAGCCTGCAGCAAAAGGACACCTTACCTATAAACTTACCTCTAACAACTGATGTCCATCAGAGTTCATACTCGTATATCCTTGGTAAAAATGATATTCATGCCTACTGTACTAGTCTACATCGATAGTGTACTACTTCAAGGCAAGAATACTGTCCAAATAGAGTTAGTCATGGAGCGTTGTCGACAACTTGTAGTCCTTGCTCTCCTCTTCGATACAACTACAATGACGACTAGTTACTCTATTCTAGTTGATAGAGGATAAGGATGCCGTACCTAAAATGTTCACTTCTATCACTGAAATCGTTTATAATAGTGCATTCATGCTACTATATCAGCCTACATCCACGATGCATTACCTCCAAATAAACATACTAATATATTAAGTCATGGAACTTACTTTATACTTACTTTATACCTACCGTATACGCAACTGCGGTTTCTCGATAAACACCAACGAAGACATTATAATCATGAGTTATGATACAATTTTACTAATAGCAGTGATTACTATGTAGTAGTCCCTGCTAATAGTCCCTGCCATGTCATTACTTACTATTAAGAACAAGTTTAATATTTCTACACCATTATACGGCAGATCTGTTACCAATTTTGTACATGCATATTATAGTATACTTGTCTATGCCAGCATCTACTGTTATACTTTTGTCCTAATAACCATAATCTAAGCCAAAAAATTATAAATAGTGATACTTATAGTACCAGTCATATAATTCACAACACTTTTTTTAAACTTATTAGAAATGCCAAGGATCTCTACTTTACAATCTGGCTTCTATCATTTTGTGCTTACTATTAAGCATCCTTTATTTCGGCCAAGTCCATGAAGGTAAGCGAGTAAGCATACTGTCCTGCTATACTTTGATATCATGCTGCAAATTAGCTAGAGAATAGCAGAGTGAAATGTTGATCGATTTATAGCAATATTATCAATCTAGAGTATGCAATTACATGTGTAATACTGTACTACTGGAAATTTTAGCAATCTAGGCTGTACATTCATGGTTCAATCAGCTCTCTTTATAACCTCTTCTTATAGAATACTTTACTTAAAGATATCGAAATGCCTAACTGAGATAAAGCTTGTCCTATGTAAAATTTAGTTGTAAATTACGTGAATAAACTCTTTATACTGAATTAAGAGGTGCTATAAGATTGTTAAGTATCTGCTAACTTTGGCTTGTAAGAGAACCGTAAATCGAATCAATTATATTATACTCCTATGTGTTGTAACGATACAAGTACTTGCGTGTATAGAGATTGAATAATAATACTCTACAGCTCCAATTACACTACATACTATGTAAAGTTTAAGTTTATTAATATTTTAGACAAATAAAATGTGCAAATATAATATCAATGCAAGAATTATGTTGTAGAAAGGCATTGTTGATCCTCTCCACAATTATAATCTGTTACTACAGTAGTATTAAAAAGGCTTTTTTCACTTTCTATCAAGAATCTATTATGGTCATTAAAGATCTTGGTCTGCAAGTAGGAGTTACGTACAAAAGTGGCTATAGGAATGTTCGTTTTATTGCTATAGATAATATTGAAACTATTGCCATCAATGAAGCTATAACCATGGTAAGTATTAACTTGTCAGGATGCAAGAAATAGTAATAAGTATTTTTGAAAAATTTAGTACTTCAGGGCTCACGATATTGGTAGCTAACTACTGTATCTAGCAATATTGAAGATTTTATTACCGCATTTAAAATACTACTTTAACATAAAGGTCTATAAATACTATGATTAAAATGTCTACTTATTGTACATACGGGTATAGTGTCTATAAGGCTTCCTTTCAATCATTTTCTATTACAAATTTCTTGATTTATAGCACATGGTTATCTTTTATCTATCGGTCTTAATGAAGAATGAACAACTCATACCATTATTTACGGTAGTTACTCTGTCTTTTTTGTTTTTAGTTTCAGATGCTGTAATTTATAAAATTTGGATATTTGTACAAGTATTTTCTTATATAGATTTCCTATATCGATAATAATATCTCACTACCAATAAATGAACATACAACATCGAACTAATGAATGTTTTATTCACGGATGAAATATTGCTTTTTTATAGAGTACCTATCCCAGGTTAAGAGAATTAACGATAATGTATCATAAAATGAATAATGTATTATTTCCTGCAAAACAGCCGACATTGAAAGTTAACACAAGTAGTTAATTTAGACATCGGTAGGTTGTCTTCCATCTTATTTTTAATAAGCACGATATGTACGTATTAGCAATCTGAAAGTAGCGTTGTTTATGCTTGTATTTTATACTCGATTGGAAATAGGTTTAAGAAATTATCGCTAGGCTTGACCGAAAATTATTTCAATTACAATGGCTAACCGACACTATGAGCTAGAGATTTGTCACTTAATAATGACTTCAATTGGGCAATTGCAAAATTTGATCTTTCTTACTACTATTAAGTATTAGAGAATTTTTTAGCTAGTAGATAGAGGTTTGTACTTTTTTTATCAAGAAATTATATAGGCAAATACACTATGATGATTCATTTAATTAAATGTATAAGATACAATGAAATTTTTGAACGGCGGTATTATAAAATAATCCGATTTATCGTAACTTTTTTACAGTTTATTTTTATGTCTTTAGCCATCTAGAATATAATTATACAGTGGAATTAAACCAATATTTGTTATGTGTGTATATATCGATGCACATACGATCTTATACAATTTTCGACAAAATAATAAAATTTTATATATATACAAGCACAAGTCCTTCATTAATTAGATATTCATTGTCGCTGGAGAAGTATATATCAATAGCATCAACGGAGTTTAGAAATATAGTTTGGAGAAAAATTTACTCTTATCCAAGGTCAATTATAGAATAAATGAACAAGAAAAGGAACTTCAAAAACTATCCTAACCCTTCACAATACGAAATCATACAGCGATTTTGACAATCGTATATTGATCCGTTAAAATCCATACACCATTTTATCCAAGTCTAGTGTAAAACTGCAAGCATTACTGTGCATAATTTATAGTACACTAGAAGTATTATCATAACTAATAAATTAGCCTTTCTTTGATGCTGCAGGCAATAGAGACGTATGCATGATATTTCAATTTTTTTACAACGACTGCAGCAGTTTATGAACATAAAATTGTCTAACAATATTGATAGCGGTATACATGATAGATTAATGAAATAAGCTAATTAGTATCAGTTACAAATCGTTCATCGTCATAGTCAATAACATTATCATCATTTTCATTTTGATAATCACTACAAGTTTCAGAATCTTCACCATCAAAGTAACGATCTTCTTCATCTTGAGTTCTTACTTTTAAAGAATCGTATTCAACATCATAATCAATTTTGCCATAATCAAATTCGGTATCTTCTCCATTTAGAAAGCGAGTTTTCATAATATTTACAAATTCTTGACGAGATCTTGTTTTCTCTTCATCGCTAATAACCTTGGTTTGCTCATTCTTATCTAGAATAATAAAATTGTTATTTGATAGATAAAGAATTAGAGGTATGTCTCATTTTCCAAATGCTATGACAACTTCTTTAACAACACTTCATCCCTACAGTATGATTCTAGGTTCAAAGATATTTACAATAAAGCAGTTTACAGTCTTAGGGTGGCGATTCTATAAGTGACTATTGCTTTTATGCTACTGTAGTAATTGCTTGTTTGACTAATCAAGTCTCCTGTGTTGGACTCCATTAACGATTGCACTGTTGCTTCATAGACACATAAATACATGTATGCAATGGGTTATCATGACTCATTCAACAAGTCCAAGCTACAATCTTAATAAACTGTATTTCGTATAAGCCTTCTCGCTATCCTAAAAGAGATGGCAGTATTACCAGGATCGTTATCATCCTCATCATCATCGTCTTCTTCCTCTTCTGTGATTTCTTCTTCACGTTTTCGACGATGTTCCAGTAATGCCTTGGTTTCCGATTCATCTAATAGATAGTGCAAATATCCCGATAAAGACACTGCTGAATGGCGCAGAGCAATTTCATTCTTTTCATCGGCTGACAAATATTGACCGATATATTGCTCATATAAATATGGGCATCGTTTTCTCATTTCTTCATCATCAAAATAATTACCATCCTCGATTAGTCGTTGCAAACATTCGTAACGTCTATTGCGTACCCTTACTTTCATTTTAGAATCGTCCAATCCTTCCTTAATTTGACGTAGATAATGACTGATAGTAAAGTTATCGTGGAATTGTTCGAAATACTTGAGATGACTTGGATTTAAATATTGGCCAAATCGGAATAGAAATGTTGCAGGTTGATGATGGAGTATTTGCATTAACCGATTCATTTTATCATCATTCGATAGCTCTTCATCGCCTCTCTGTTGACTTACAATACTGCAGTTGCTGGCAGTAACATGTTTTAACATGGCATTGACTGCCTGGTTATTCTCTAACTTGCTAACTTGGCTGTTTTCTTCAGTCATTTTGTTCCATACGTAAAATGAATCAAGAACATCAAGGCTAAAGGGAGCAGATCCAACTTCGATTTGCTTATTAGGGGAGACTGCCAACAGGAAGCAGATTCAGAGTCGATTCGTACCCTGTCTAATCGTGTATATAGACAGTATGGGTGATTCGGTACTGTATGGAACTTCACACAGTGTACACTATCAACTGAATACATGAAATATTCCATGCTTGGCCAGCATACCACTTCAATCTGCTTTACGGTCCAGCATTTCTATAGCATTTATTCACTAGTTTGGGATAGTCTACTGCATACAATATAGAAGTTCCCAGCTCATCCATTTTTCCTTCAATTCAAGAATACTACTATCGATGGAGGAACTTTAGCTTTTATAATCAATCAAATATAAAATGCAATATAGTATATCTATCTCTAGTTATAATTTCTGTTCTTGTTAAGGATACTAGATAGAGGAACTTTAGCTTTTATAATCGATCAAATATAAAATATAATACATTATATCGATCACTAGTTCTAATTTCCGTTCTTATTCAAGGCTACTATCGATGGAGGAACTTTAGCTTTTATAATCAATCAAATACAAAATGCAACACTACTGTAGTATATCGATCAGTAGTACAAATTTCTGTTCTTATCAAGGCTACTATCGATGGAGGAAATTTAGCTTTTATAATCAATCAAATACAAAATGCAACACTACTGTAGTATATCGATCATTAGTTCTAATTTCCGTTCTTATTCAAGGCTACTATCGATGGAGGAACTTTAGCTTTTATAATCAATCAATTACAAAATACAACACTACTGTAGTATATCGATCATTAGTACAAATTTCTGTTCTTATCAAGGCTACTATCGATGGAGGAACTTTAGATTTTATAAGTAATCAAGTATAAAATGCAGCGCTACTGTAGTATATCGATCCGTAGTCCAAATTTCTGTTCTTATCAAGGCTACTATCGATGGAGGAACTTTAGCTTTTATAATCGATCAAATATAAAATGCAATATAGTATATCTATCTCTAGTTATAATTTCTGTTCTTGTTAAGGATACTACTGTAGATAGAGGAAATTTAGCTTTTATAATCGATCAAATATAAAATATAATACAGTATATCGATCACTGGTTATAATTTCCGTTCTTATTCAAGGCTACTATCGATGGAGGAACTTTAGCTTTTATAATCAATCAAATACAAAATACAACACTACTGTAGTATATCGATCATTAGTACAAATTTCTGTTCTTATCAAGGCTACTATCGATGGAGGAAATTTAGCTTTTATAAGTAATCAAGTATAAAATACAACACTACTGTAGTATATCGATCAGTAGTACAAATTTCTGTTCTTTTCAAGGCTACTATCGATGGAGGAATTTTAGCTTTTATAATCAATCAAATATAAAATGCAATATAGTATATCTATCTCTAGTTATAATTTCTGTTCTTGTTAAGGATACTACTGTAGATAGAGGAAATTTAGTTTTTATAATTGATCAAATATAAAATATAATACAGTATATCGATCACTAGTTATTATTTCCGTTCTTATTCAAGGCTACTATCGATGGAGGAACTTTAGCTTTTATAATTAATCAAATATAAAATGCAATACAGTATATCTATCACTACTGTAGTCAAAATTTCCGCTCATATCAAAGATATTCGATAGAGGAATTTTGACTATTATAATAATTAGAATTTAGGAAATATGCGTATACGATAATACGAGTTTAATACGATATAAGCGTATCTACCACTAACTAAATACTTAAATAACTCCATCTTTTATATTGAATGAGACTTTAAGTTTTTATCATTAGCTTATCTCGATTTTTTATGGAAAGCTATCATCTCTGATGTATAACAAGGATAAAAAAGTTCCATCAAAAAAGACAATTAGTAATATACTTGTACGTACTAATTTCATGACTTACAGTATATCTCACATTCATAAAGTGAAAAACATGTAGATGATTGCTGCTAGTTTCAATATTGTAGTGGATGCGTGACATAACATTTAGAGTTTTAATCGACACAATCAGTCATGGGTACTCTAGTTTCATCAAAAAAGACAGTCAATACTTTATTGATAGTGTACGAGAGTAGAATAATACCAATCATTTTATAAAGTAAAATAGATTAAAATTAAATTGAATAGGCAAATACAGCAATACATAGAATGAAGCGAGGTGGAAAAAAGTACTTTAATTAGTTTCTTGGCTCGGATTGATGTCAATTTCATAACAAAAATGATTTATAGTTAAGAAAGCAGCTGTAAGATTGTTCAATGACTACATGGCGAAAAATAAAGAATTAGGCTAACATAAAATTTGCTACACAAATACTGGTTCTGGTCATACTATATCATAGCCTTACCCATCATTTAGTGTCACAATATTCTTTAACGATATTGAGACAACTGATAAACAATTATATTATCAGATTTACCCTAGTATATAATATATCATAGGGAGAACATAAAAGTGATACAGTACACTGTATCGCAACTGCATGAAATCAATTTTGTATGGCATTTTTAATAAATACAGTTTAAATTCACAAAAATTTTTGATAGATATTTGATTATTAAGCAAGTCAGTATTAAAGATGGATGATGGTTGTACAACAGGTTAATAGATGTTATAATTCAATAAATAACACATTTATCAATTTGACCATCCGGAAGAATTGTAACGACATTGATTTGTATTACTGTTATGATTATCAGCGGGCGCTATTTGTATCTAGTTACTCAAATGAATATAAGCTATTCATACAAAGGTATATATCAGATCCAACAAATATTAATATTCTAATAGTAGTTTTATGCTGTAAATACTGTAGGTATTTATGTAAAATATGCCTCATAGCCAAGACAAATCATAAAAAGCAATTGCGGTATAAAGATTAAAGAAAGGACCGAACCTATTAGTTTGATATCGGAGTAGTTTTTACAAATGATGTTTTTTAGAGTAGTAGTAGTGCAATCTCATATACTGGAACTAAAAATAACAACTAGGTGATTTCATTCTTACTGTAGTCCGGTAGTTCTGCTAAATTCAATTTGATATAAAATTACCTGATAGCTGTAGTATGGATTAGTTATGTTTATATTCTAATTAGCTATTAGTATCTATCCAGAGAAATGATATTGCAGGGCATTATCCCAGCCTCCAGTCAATTTATGGAACATTTCTTCATCAGCAGCTTGATGGCCCTCTTTTCGCATTGATAAATAAATGTATCCGCCAATAAATTCATGAATAACTTTGCAATCATTAATAGAGCAAGCGAATGATAGTGTACTCTCATCAAATTCAATTTGTAATTCTCTTATTTCCCAATTTACGTTCCAGGATTTCATTGTACTGAAACGCCATGTACTCAATATACTGTGACTATGTGGATCCATTCTAACTATTGAATTGTATGTGACTCCTAGTAGTTCCTGTTAAGAGGAACATTTAATCTCGCTTAGTACACTTTTATTGAAATCGTATAACAAGGAAATACATACAAAGTGTAGTGCAAGGAACACTATTGTTTTTTTTTTATTGATAACATACCGTAGCTTCTTTTCGTTGATTTCTAAATTTAACGTAAAAGCACGTTGTTGTGCATCCTGGCAAAGCTTCCCAGATTCTGATAAATTTTAATTTTGCATCCACGGTAGATAATTCAGCAAATGACGATCTCTGTTCAAGAATCATATGTGCAATCTGCGAGATAATAATTTTATGATGTAAGTAAATTTGGGGAACATTTCAACATGCGTATAATTTGTTATAATAATGCATCATTTTTATCCATTACTGTTTCATAGCTATAACGAATATCCACATTCTACATACTTGTTTGGTCTTATATTTTTTTAAGAATGTACCATTTACAAAGTCCTGCGGTTGAACATCTGTCTGCTGCAATGAAAAAGTTTAGTAAAATTAAAGTGTGGAACAGTAATATTACTCGACAAATAAACTACGGACAAATAAATACAAATTATTAGTAAAACTACATCACATATGGGTAGATGCCTTAATAACATGTCTGTGACTGTAACAATTTGTGCCAACAAATATAATATCGATATAAAATCTGCGATCTCAATTGCTAATACAGTTTATTTCTCTTACCAGTCCTATGTCAATGGGAGTTTGCTTTCTTCGCTGCATACTTAAAAATGCTAAAATGCTAGAGATTTCTGGATCATAACTACTGTCTGCCATGGTCTTATTTCTTGAAGCTAATCGGAATGCTGCCATCCATTGCGCATATTGTAATTCCTATCAATAAGTTTAAGTATTTTAGCGATATAAAGCATCATTTAAATTACGTTCTATTTTCAAGGATATTACAGAGTCACAATGATAATAAAATATTAGGCTGACCATTATGTAGAAACTACTATTTTATACCGTCTATATGTTACCGTTTCACATAATAAAAGGTGTCCAGAGTCATCATCCGATGGCAAGACTAATTTAATCATATATTTTCCCTTACTAACGTTGACATCTGGGGTAACTTGACAACCTGTAAAAGATGTAGGTTCTAGGTTAAATCATGTAGCTAATAGGCTATATGATGGGAATATAGAATGTTACCTTTTAAGCTAAATTTAGCGATAGCTTGACCGCCAGCAACGTCATCTTTATGCTTGTAAAAGGCTAAAATCATATCTGCGTAAAAATTTCAAAATAAACATGTAATGTAAACTGTTAAAGTAAATCGATATATAAATAGTATTATTAATAATTTACAAGCGTGTTGTCACTAACCTTTGACAACGCAATAACACTTTTTGAATGATTTTAGAGCAAATCTTTGCTTTCTGTTAAAATAGAGAAAAGGAGAAATATTTTAGCGATGACGTCTTTGATTAATGTCAAGAGGATTTATGGTACCAACTTGAAATATTTTAGATAGTCACACAGCTCCGGTATGGTACCGCTGTCCTATAATATATTATTAGTAAGAAATGGCCTTTATTAGGCTTTCGTTGTATAGAACTTGTAAAGATGGGCGTACAACTAAGTAACTAGTAAGAGATAGCTAACCTGGTTAAGGCCCTTTCCTGCACCTTCCAAGGATACCTGTATCGATATTTTTCACGTATATCAATATCATGTAGATAAAACAAAGAGTAATAGCAAGCAAATTTTGCGATGGTGATAGCTATAAAAAAAAAAAAATCTACCTGTAAATCTGAAAGAGCTGCATCAATGTCATCATTGTCATTTGATCGATTTCCACTCTTGTTATCGCACTTTCCGATGAGGTAAATGTGAAACTGTAATATATTATAAAGTAATCGTTGTAGCTATATCAATAAGTCGATTATTGAAGAATACTGGCATGCTACTTATGCAGGTCTAATAGAGGCGTTAGTTACCTGTAAAGCGGCAAATTGTATCATTTCTTCATCAGTGCAATCAATATCTTCTGTTAAGGTAGACCACCTAATTTGTTCATATAGTTGATTGATTCTAACTTCATCCAACTAATTTAAATTAAAAAAGACGACAATAAAACATGATGCCTTACAAGTAGAATAATAATTGGAGTGAAGATAGGACTATACCTTGGTGTTTAATTGGAAAATGTTATGATATTTGAATCGTAATTGAACGGTATCCCCTTCCACTATATCTTGTTCCATTAAAGACCGTGATGAATCCAACCAACTAAGGAAAAAAAAAACAATTTTAAGGTTATTCTATCACTACTAGCACTTATTATCGACAAGTACGACTTGGTTTATTTCAATTTATTCATCATGATTGAGCTTAATTTGATTCTAACTTACTTGGAATTTTTTTTAACTCGATCACTGAATGAACTATTCTTGAATAATGCACGCAAGATATCTTGTGAAGGTGTTAGTGGACTATTGGCTAGTGCTTCAGGCCTGACCACCGATACATTTAAGGTATCTAAGCGCGATGAAGTTAGAGCTTGGTTCTGTCCTATAGTGGTAAGATTGATTAAAATAGTAGGGAAAGGATAGCATTAGGAGACATTCAGTGGATGATACTGTAAGTCAGTTGATGTCCATCATCAATATTAAGTTGATTTAACTTAACTTTTCATAGATCATAGCAGCTAATAGGTTGGTATTATAGAGTAGAATTAAAGTATAGTACTGCATCTTAACGCTCGAGTTATGCAAAAGAAAGAGCCTCATCTCTGATATCAAAGCGATATGTTACGGAATGATTGAATAGAATTGATCTATAGCATAGTATATTCACGTTTTAATAGTTGAAAGAAGAGCCTCCTTTTTGATAGAATGGAGCACTCAAAGCTTAGTGCTCCATCTTAACGTTTGAGCAGAAGAAGAACCTCTTCTTTGACATGGTGCGGCAGAATTAAAGTAGAGTATTGTATCTTAACGTTTTAGTGCTGGAAAAGAGGAGCCTTTTCTTTGATACGATGGAGCACATTCAAAGTATAGTATTATATCTTAACATTCTTGTCCTGAGAACGAAGAATCTCTTCTTCATCCAATCGATAGCTTACAGAATGATGGAACATAATCAACGTGAGTACCGTAATAAACTGTATCACCACGTTTTAACGCTTTACTAGCGATATAGAAGAATCTCTTTTCTGGCATTTAATGGATAGCTTACAACATCATGAAACACAATTAGTTTATAGCACTGGAAAAGAAGAATCTCTTCTTTTATATGTAGTCGTTAACTTAAACTGTAATTTCTTACCCGTTGTACTGAGTGAATCGGACTCGTCGTGGACACCGGATATTGATTTATTGGAATCGTTGGATTTTAAACTGGTATTGATACTACTGTCTTTCTTGGTTACTGTAGCGTTTTGCTTTTTACGTGCACTTGATTTAGTAGTAGGTACTCGCATTAATGATAATTCTTCAGGATGTCGAATCCCTAAATCATTGCATAGATACATGACTGCATTGAAAGCGGTCACCGAGAAATCGACTCTCATATCGTAATACTGTAAATCAGGTAATTGAATCTTCAGAACTTTATGAGTTGGTGTAAAATAAAGATTGGAATCCGCTTGAACACTACAAGCATCGAGTGACATACGATGTTGTAATAGCCAACGTTTCTTGGATGGCCACCATAATGCGTGGTCGGACCAATCCATAGGAATACCTACAGGCAAAATACAAACGAGAAATGGTTACTACAGTAATAAAGCCCTGAAGAAAATCTCTTCAACTTGTTATTATTTCCGATAATTTCATTCAAACTTCAAAGTAGTGTAAAAGTGCCAACAGGGCAATAAGTCTATCAAGTAATTAAACTATTTTATCTAATTGAAATCATTTTACTACTGAATGAACAATATCAATAATTTAAATTTATCTTGCAATCCTATGCAAGAATGTACGTCTATCATCATGACTATTTTCCGCTTTGGCTACGTTGATTCAATGGCCGCTAATGGTTGGACTACGGTATTAAAAATTGGATCGATTGGATCATTCATTCGTTCACGCGTCGATAGAAACCTTATGACTGAAATAAAGCGATCTTAGATAGAATAAATTGCCATCGACTCTTATTGATTTCCTCTTTAGCTACTCCGATTAAAATCATTCATGGTCCCACTACTGAAAGTTGGATACTATTAGTTGCTATCATTCATCCATAGATTAAAATATCATTGGTTGGCCTCTTTTGAAAATGGAATCGTTTACACTGTAGGCCAAAGTGTACGATTGCGATTGAACCATCAAGGTAAAAATCTGACCAAAGTAAGACTATCTTTACTGTATGATTAATTATGTATAATTATCGATCAATTTTTTCCTCTCTAGTTATACTGATTGAACGATCAAATCGTTGCAAACTGGATACTTTATATCCTTGATCAAATGTTAGTAAGTAGTATAGGAGTTAGTTTATATTTGTTTGCCCTCTCTACAATCACTCTTGGTTGTAATAGTGCATTATGAGACATTTTACACCATGAATCAATCGGTATGTGGATGATGGCAATGTTTTCAATTCTTTAGCGATTCTATTACGCTATACTAAAGCAAGAATAAACCAGTTTCAAATCTAAACAACTATAGTACTGTAAGTCGAATAGTGTTTCAATCAGACATGTTTATACACCATGGATCAATCAGTACGCCGATGATAAGCAAGTTTATTTAGGCAATAATGATGGCGATGTTTCAAATTACATTATTTTGCCGATGCAATGGCACTGTAATATTGTAAAGCAAGGATAAAAGTAGTCCTTTAAACTAGATTGAAACAGCTCAAATGTTCAAACTACAGCACTGAACTCGTAGAATAGTAAAATGAAACATTTTCTACATGATCGATCCATCGGTAGGCAAGTTTATTGGAGTCAGGATGATTGAAAATATCATTTCGCCTACGCCAGCAATGACACTACAGCCTCTCCATGACGGAACAAGGGTAAAACAGTCTCCAATCTTAAAAACTACCGTATCAAGTCCTTCAAGTTGATGGATCAATAAAAAAATAAGGAGTTAATTGTTATTCAAAGGACAGGCCTTGTATTGGTGTAAATGGATTTTTACAAAGCTTAGGAGGGGGTTGTAAAAGCACACGCGTGGATTATGCCGAGTTGGAGGATGGATGCACTTCTTGAATGTGCTAAATTCATTTTTTTTCACTATTTTACTCTCTTCCTGTCAGCCATAGTAGGGGAAAGAATTGGTTGCAATTTATGCCTATTGCCTATGGCACAGGATAATGTGTGGATATCCATTGAATGGGAATGAAATTGGGACAATGAGCTCAAGTTCCAGTTGAAAAGGATAGAAAAATGTTATTCATGTATTTATCAACTTTAATAGTAGACTATCATGACGAGTGAAAAGATTTGTTTTACTATCAATATCAATAAAATAAAATAGAAAAAAATGGCAATAACTGTCTACGATGGAGCGAAAAATCCAAGTGTACGCGTACAATAACGTATCATGATGCGTGGTATTTTAGACTACAGTACATATGGCTTCACCATTTTCTCTCCATTCTAGCGATTTTCTTTGATGGTTGATAGCATTAGGGGATTGACTATGAACAGGCGTACGGAAAACATTTTATTTTCAAATTATTTATTGGATACATTTTGATGTATGCTAGTAGAATAACTTTGAAGCGATACAGTTACAAGAATCGTCGTTAAGTTCATGATCGACAATGAGGGCAAGTAGGGTAACAGCATGATTGAAATGGGGATCGATAGACGAAAGGATATTGTACGTAGTACTACAGTCTATACTTTGAAATGGCTTCGTTGATTGCTGTTCTTCAACGATAAGAGGAAAACAACTGAGAAAATAGACGACAGTATCCTTGTAAGAGCTAGGCGTACAAGGTAGGGCAACAGTATCATGAACTTTTCAAAGACGATGGCAATTTCAAAGCGGTCAAGACAGGGTCGAAAAGGGATCGAACGGCGACAAGATATTGTCATTTTCGATTGCCTCCTTGATAGCCGTGATTATTCAAGGACATGAGGAAAGCGGGTCGAACGATTGAGAAATAATATTGTCGTTTCCTGGAGTTGGTAAACGATGGCAAGTGGAAATCGAGTAAGCTACGATCTCGCCAACGCTTGCTAATAAAAATTATTAACATTGCAGTAGCCATTCCTTTTGATTTGAATGGTTTGATTTAATATTCAATGTCTTCAAGTCATGTCGGCTATCCATTTTAATCGATCGCTTTATTTTAAAATGAAGTTTGAATCAGCGTAGCTCTCTATGGGTAATCAAGTCTGTCAAAATCGTCGAGGTAGAAAATAGTCGGCGATGGCTTACGATAAAATCATCGAATTTGAACTAGGCGTTGATCAATTTTTTCTTTTTCTTATCGATTTCAATCAAGATGGAAAGAGATAAAATGGAGCTTAGTCTGTACAGACTGATTGTTTGAAAGTCATGTCCAAAAAAAAGGAGCAAATGCAATATGCAAGTAGTGAAGAAACGCGGTCGATAACCGCATCGGACATTGAAATAAGACTGGGCATTAAAATACAAATAGTATCCTTCTAGCGATGTGTGTGCGGAGAGGGGGAAAAAAAAAAAAAGTCAAGACTATCTTGGATGGTTGCTTACAGCTTCGATTAAATGGATGAATATGCAACTTACCCAGTTCTTCGACTAATTTCAACATGACAGAGCCAATGTCATAATTACCGCCAACTTTAATCTTTTTGTCGATACTTAAAGTGGTAATATAAATGGTCAAATTAAAGAATTGAACTTGCGAACTCTCTTCCATGATGATTGAATGGATTTTGCTGTCGTCCAACGGAGATGAACTATGGAATCAACTGCAGTCAATTTGTTAAGATGGAGTAGACTACAATGGTTTTCTCCTTCAAAGCAAGTAGAGGATGAGTGTGGATTAGCGTTTCTTTTTTTTTCTCCCTTTCGCTGTTGTTACGATCTGTCGTGACGGCAGAAAGGAAGACGCAATCGAGAGAGTAGAGGGTAAACTGTCAAGGCTTTCAATTAATCTTTCCAATGACTTTGTAGAAAGGCAGGGAATAGAAGGAGGTGGATAAGTGCACAACAAATTGAATCAGTGATTAATTTTTCAACGGTAGTAATAGCAATCGTCTACCTCGTCACCACCACACGTTGACTACTATGTCGTCCTAGTTAGCGTCCTTTTAAGATATTGAAAATGATTTCGACGATAATCGATCGTCCAAGAAAGGCCCCAAGCAAGATCCAACGATGATCGTCCAATCTCCACACCAGCAGCAACTGCAATGCAATCGCTTACCTTGCTCTCGTCCAAGCAAAAGCAATATGCAACAGAGACGTTACTCGTTGCTGCGATCAATCTGAACGAGTGTCTCACTGGATGGCAATGCTTTCCTAGTCAACAAGAGGAAATAAATTGTCCTCTACACCTGTTCCATCCAAGCAAGAAGAGTATAAAATGCTTTCAAAGCCTGCAATCCAATTCTTTCCCGCAGCTTCCACTAATAAAAGTGTCCAATTGCGGAAAAGGCCTGTGGGTGTTACTAAACAACTTTCTGGCCTAGTTAGTCAATTGATCATGCGTCGCTGAGCTTGACCTTTGTCCAAATAAACATGGCTTCCACCATGGCGAGCAAGGCAATTGAATTTTTCCCTCTTTCACCGTGATAGCGGTAGTGTAGGGTAAGATTGCAATTTGTCACTAATGGTTGATGGATGTTGGCTCTTGTGGTCGATAATGGCTTGATTTAGCGCTGCTAGAACAACTTATGGCCGGAATTTGTCGTCGTGCAAGTCCATGGGCTAACGTGATAGAACGGCTAGACTGCATTCAATGTTGGAGAAGGGGAGGGAGCTGAGTTTATAGGTACTGCCCTACCTCAGTCTGGAGTTAGCGCTAGTCAAAGAAAGACAACGAAATAGCCGCCTATTCGATAGTATGGTGTCAAGTGCTATTTTGTGTACCTAAGTAGCAGGAATTCTACGCGCAACATGGCCATTTAAAATGGTGAAAATGGCAAGATTGGACTAGTTCAAGGACATTACAATGGAGGAAATTGGAAGATGATCGGTTGCAATAGCTCCTGTATCGACTGTTCATAGAGTGCAGCTTAGATAAGAATAAAGGATCAAGATGGTTGGATAGGTTTGCATGGGGTTAATAGCTGGCTTACAACCAAGTATTCATCATCGAATCTGTTTTCGATGCGACTTCTCGATACGCTGCTCTATGCTTATGCTTGCTAAAGCACAAAACACGGTAGGGTAGTGAGAAGACTGCAATTAGACTAGTTATAGAGTGCAGCTTTGACAAGGATAAACAGCGAAAATAGTTGGATATGTTTGCATGAGGTAATAGGAGACTTACCCAACCAAGTATTCATGATAGAGTATATCGAAGCTGTCTTCGATGCTACTTCTCGATACGCTGCTCTGTGCTTATGCCTGCTAAAGCGCAAAACACGGTAGGGTAGTGAGAAGACTGCAATTAGACTAGTTATAGAGTGCAGCTTTGACAAGGATAAACAGCGAAAATAGTTGGATATGTTTGCATGAGATTAATAGGTGGCTTACAACCAAGTATTCATCATCGAATCTGTCTTCAATGCTACTTCTCCATAGGCTGCTCTATGCTTATACCTGCTAAAGCGCAAAACACGGTAGGGTAGTGAAAAGACTGCAATTAGACTAGTTATAGAGTGCAGCTTTGACAAGGATAAACAGCGAAAATAGTTGGATATCTTTGCATGAGGTAATAGGTGACTTACCCAACCAACCATGATCCAATCTCGTCAATGCTGGTATGGAAATGGTAGACACGATAGCGCAAAACACGGTGGGGGCAATGACAAGACTGCAACTAGATTTACTCATGGAAAGCAGTTTTAACAGTATGCTGCTCAGTGCTCATACCTGCTATAGAGTACAACACGGTGGGGGCAGTGAGAAGACTGCAACTAGACTACTCATCGAGTACAGCTTCGACAAGAATAAATAGCAAAAGTAGTTGAATATAGATGCTCATGGAGTGCAGTTTTAACAGTATGCTGCTCATACCCGCTATAGCGCACAACATGGTGGGGACAGTGAGAAGACTGCAACTAGACTACTCATCGAGTACAGCTTTGACAAGAATAAATAGCAAAAGTAATTGAATATAGATGCAGGAGGTAATAGGTGACTTACCCAACCAGGATCCAATCTCGTCGATGCTGCTTCGGTATGCTGCCATAGAAAGGGCAGACTATATAGCACGAATTGAGGTAAAAATGACTTACGTAAAGCACCAACGAAATGAGCGTATATCACTTTAATTACAATCTTAGGATATACAGCTTTGACAAGAATAAATAGCAAAAATAGTTGAATATAGATACAGGAGGTAATAGGTGACTTACCCAACCAGGATCCAATCTCGTCGATGCTGCTACGGTATGCTGCCATAGAAAGGGCAGACTATATAGCACGAATTGAGGTAAAAATGACTTACGTAAAGCACCAACGAAATGAGCGTATATCACTTTAATTACAATCTTAGGATATACAGCTTTGACAAGAATAAATAGCAAAAATAGTTGAATATAGATACTGGAGGTAATAAGTGACTTGCCCAACTATGATCCAATCTCGTCGATGCTGCCATAGAAACGGCAGACTCGATAGCGCGAATTGAGATAAAAATGTCTTACGCAAAACACCAACGAAATGAGCGTAGATCACTTTAATTACAATCTTAGGATATACCATTCTTAACAAGATTAGGCTACCGAATATTGTTCAATTTGTAATCCGCCAATAAAGTAGTCGGTTTCACAATACGCGTACTCCTATACTAAGATACAAAGTAGGATGAACTGTAATCAAACTAAATTGGTTACTTTTAAAGCTACAATACTTACCATATTGCAATATATGATCTTGAAGGAGGATTTTCAAAATGAAATCAAAGTTGATATCTCTTATTTACTGTATACGGACAGTATCCTCCTATACGGTAGATAGGTATGCTTCTAGTGATCTGAGTTTTGTCTTTAAATCAGAATTTATATCCGTATCATCCTATGCGGTGGATAAGGATGATTGCAGTAGCAAGACTTTATGTCTTTAAGTTAACGTTTATATCTCTTATTTACTGTATGCAGACAGTATCTTCCTATATAGTCGATAAGCATGCTTTTAGTGATCAGAGTTTTATCTTTAAAATCAGAATATATATCCGTATATCATGTGCGGTGGATAAGGATGATTGCAGTAATAGGACTTTAAGTCAAAGTTTATATCTCTTATTTACTGTACTGTATACAGACAGTATCCTCCTCTGCAGTAGATAAGCATGCTTCTAGTGATATGACTTTTGTCTTTAAAATCAGAATTTATATCCGTATATCATGTGCAGTGGATAAGGACGCTTCCAGTAATTGAACTTTTTGTCTTTAATCCAAGTTTATATCTCTTATTTACTGTTATACAGGCAGTATCCTCCTTTGCAGTGGATAAGCATGCTTCCTGTAATACGACTTTTTGTATTTGAATCGAAATTTATATATCGCCTTTACCGTATACAGATAGTATCCTCCTATGTAGTAGATAAATATGCTTTCAGTAATATGACTGTTGTGGTTAAAATTGAAATTTGTATCTCTAGCTAGACATTTAATATCCTATGCAGTTGAGAAGCATGCTTTCAAAGATATAGCTTTTTATCTTTAATATTGAATATCGTCTGCCTCCATTTATTTATACAGTATTATTATATACATCAGACAAGAATATTTCCAGTAATAATCGTATCAATTTTTCTTTCAATTAAAATTTCTATCTCTTATTTATTTATTGTAATACCGACTGTTGTGGTTAAAATTGAAATTTCCATCTCTAGCTAGACATTTAATATCCTATGCAGTGGAGAAGCATGCTTTCAAAGATATAGCTTTTTATCTTTAATATTGAATATCGTCTGCCTCCATTTATTTATACAGTATTATTATATACATCAGACAAGAATATTTCCAGTAATAATCGTATCAATTTTTCTTTCAATTGAAATTTCTATCTCTTATTTACTGTGTAAACTGTTATTATATGTGCAGGAAAGCACGTGCCATGTTCTGCCTAGCACAAGCCTACGAAACCACTAAAGTAAACGACTGATAGTAATACTGTTTCAGATGCATCATCGGTCAATGACTACATACAATCATGTATGAGAACAACTTTATTGTACTAGATAAGCATCAAAATGCTATCCAACTCATTGCTGTATACAGAATACATGTCTGATGTGTGCTATCTCTAAATATATATTCATCTCTCATCTCCATCCTGTAATACCATATTGGACTACTACAGTGATGCATCTTAATATGCCAGTAGCACGATATACCCCGGGTATTCACTATGTCTAAATATGCATATCTAGATATATCTCCAACGAATTATACCCTGACTACACAACTGCATGTTCATGACATCGATGATGATTTAATAGCGTTATTCACGACGCATACCCATAAAATATGGAATTTATTGATAACGTATTATTTTAATAATATTGAACTGTTGTATTTACACGCAGCATTGTGGCTCATTGGTGGTTATTACTAAGTTTAAGAGATCGCTATATGGTTTGTCGTAATGACTACATTCTATTCTTAAGCCAGATTATAGACTACTAGAAGAAAGGCAAACGCCGAGATTTTCTTCTAGTAGTCTATGGCCAAAGCATGCCTAAGTTACTGTGTTCTTGTCCGACGCATTAGTGTCAATTGATTGCTTGCAACAGTGGCCATTAACGTTGATACTAACGGCAAAGTACTACCGTAGTACAGTATAGTATCAATGTTAATCTGTTCTTTCAGCATTTAGAATACACATCCTGTGTTCTTGTCCATGTTGTAGCCTGTTCTTTGACTGGAGATTGGGAAAAAAAGAGCGAGAAAACTTGCTGTGTCAACGCTGCTTTGAACTTGTTGAAGAACTTGACAACTCTGGCATATAGACCTGAGATCGGTTGGGATCGGTTAGGATCGGTTGGATACCTTGATGATCTTATTGTATCCTAGTCCTGTACACAGTGTACAGTATCGGTAAGAAATTTCTTACAGTGTACAGTATTTCTATGGACTGTATCCGTGTCACGTGAAGAACCATTGCTATACTGTATTGCGCTACTCGGAGAGACTACAGGCTACTGTAGTGGACGTACAACCCTGTATAGTACAGTATACAATGTACCTGGTGACGTGGTGACGGTAGAGTCAAATGACCACCTATCGCATCGTTGATGGATGATGGGTGTCAACCGCCACTTCCCTTCACCCTTCGCTAGACGTCACCGTCGATTACTCAACATGGAGAAGATGAGTAATCCATCCGAGGATAAAGTAGCGCCATGGCGTAACTTATTTGCTAGCACCTTCAACAGGTATACGGAAACATGGCTCATTTATTGACATTAATAATTACGATAGCGTTGTCAAGTCGACCAAGGCGTTATCCAGAGTACTGTGTCACGGTGTGCAGTCTCAGGCCGCCTGATAACTACTGGTAGCACAGTCGTCTACACTGTGGCCAGGTTCTACCCTTGGAACCAGCTAAAGACCGCAAAGGCCGATGGGATCCAACTCACTTCCATTACGCTTGCGCAAACTTTGCTCAACGTGGCATCTTCTTTGTACTTACTCTAGCATAACTGCCACGCCAATTTGTCCCTGCTCAAGGCTTTACACTCGCTCTCCACTCATGTTTCTACAGTCTTTCAACAACGTCGTCTAATAGCCTTGCCTAGCAATTCCTGCTCTCAACTGGATAACTACCCTGTCACGAGCCAACGATCCATACTGAATACCATAAACAACAGGCCTTCTCTCGGTTTGTATACGCTATCCATAACGCGTCAGGTGAATGCGCGTCACCTGCTCCTACCCGGGTAGTCTACCCCTGCTAACCCCAACCCAACGTCGGTCAAAGATTGTCAAGGCGGCTGTCAAACCATTCCTTCATTGCCAAGGTGGAAAAAGTTGGAGTTACAAGGCTAAGAATAAAACAAGGAATTGATTCTCTTCTTCCATTGAAAGCAGCGAGAATTTTAGTTCGTTTGATTCTTTTCAATACTTGCATTGGAAGAAAGTCATGGCAGCAGAAACTTTTCAGGATTTCATTAACCAGGCTGAAGACCGTGATGGTGTTCGATTCAGTTGGAATGTCTTGCCATCCAGTCGAATCGAGGCGAATAGAATGGTAAGTGGATCCATTTTTGTCTTCTTTCCATTTTACTATTGGATCAACTTGTATTACACTATGATCAATGAGGCAAAGTAGATATTCAATCACCTGGAAATAATTTTACCAGTGGATTGTATCAGTCGGCTTAGGCCAAAACACTGGATCCTTTTTCTCCAATTCAATGAAAACTTACACCAGTGCTATTGTCCATGCTAGTCCAAAATAGTCTATACAAACATGTAGACTGTAGCGGATGGTTTAAACCACTGACTACCAAACTGCACTGTCCATTCAGTAGCCTCGATATCGAGTCAATGGTCCAACTTTGCCTACACAAGGATAATTTAGACCGAGTAGTTACAATTAAGAAACCATTTTCTTCTATCATGGACCATGTAGACATGCCTACATGCCTATAGTCGTTACTTGAATGTCCATACTTTATTTTTAGACCAGTTATACAGTATGGACTGATGTTGGATAGATAGTAAAGTCACTCCATGTTATCTAGTTCATAAGAGTCCAATATGGCCGCTAGCGACTTGGCATAGTCAAGGCAATCTTTAAAGCCTTTTCCATCTACCACATAGTGAGGTACATGAAGTTCCTGGATAATGACTTACAGTATCAGGCTATGATTTGACCATCTAGGGATAGTATGAAAATACCGATACTTGAATCAATGAATTAGCCTTCAATTCAATCCAAACCTTCCAATTTGGATGCTGATCGACTTAATAATGTGCTGTAGTATATATGACTGCAAACCATTCGCTACAATACTGTAGACGCTATAAGGCAATACTTGATAGTGGGATACGATAACACTACAACACAGCCGTTTCCGATCGAGAAGAAATTCATTAATCGCTACGATCACTTCTCCAATTCTAAAGATTGAATGTGGTGGAATGATTGCGTCAGTCCAATCTTAATGGGGTTAGCATCATTTTGCCTACAACATGTTTCATGTTATACAGTACACTAATAGATCTCCATCCCCTCTTTCATAGAGTCCAAAGTCTACTCTCTCTCTTTCCTGAGAACAGGCAGTCTCCTACTTTACAGCACAAATTCGAGCTGACATGATCCACATTGATATGTCCTATACTTTACTCTACACTGCTACAGAAGCGCTCCATTCGTATTTCCAACTACCATCAAATCAGTTAGAAAGACTACTGTCCTATACTGACTGTACTGTACTGCCACTAAAGTGCTCTACTCGCATTTTCCACCTGCCCATTTTGAAAAGTTCCAACTACCATCAAATCAGTAATAAAGACTACTGTCTTGCACTTAACCTCAACAACTAGCGTAGACATTTTGAGAATTCCATTTGTAAAAAGTCCAAATGTATAGATACGTATTAAATAAACTGCTAAACTGATATTACTGCCATTTACTGTGTACACAGGAATTAGAGCTGTGCTTCGTGGTATCACCGTAGTATCACCAATTGCTTAGCCTTGTTTAGAATTAGTGTTCTATAATCACAAATTAAAATAACTTACGTACGAATAATAGTACAATACTCTGATGGTACAAGATTAATTTCATCGCCATGACATCCATTGACGTTAGTATAACATTAGTATACTTTAATCGAAATAGCTTGACAGAATACGTACACAGTATTTCAGAATAATCGCATTTGCTTGACAGCATTTT
The DNA here is from genome assembly GCF_000150275.1 of Trichoplax adhaerens. Lineage (NCBI taxonomy): Eukaryota > Metazoa > Placozoa > Uniplacotomia > Trichoplacea > Trichoplacidae > Trichoplax > Trichoplax adhaerens. The sequence continues at coordinate 106,238 of NW_002060974.1, forward strand.
CTTCTGATGATGATACAAGTTATCCGTATTCTTGTTCAATCAATAATTTAGAAAGGGCACTATTTCACAACTAGTCATTGAACGTCAGATTTCTTAGTATACAATTTTTTTTCACTAGAATAGTTTTTCAAGGTGAAAATAGATTAAAAAGGACTAATTAATAACAATAGAGAAATTATAGCCTAAGCCGAAATAGATTGAATCTGTCATGTTTGTTTCGTTAGATCAGAGAAGAAATACAGTCTCTTGATTTAACTACCCATATAAAGTAGCAAGTGTACGTATAGAATTTTGATAAATTTCAAGTAGCAAAACTTAGTGAGTTGCCTAACGACAAGGATTACTAGAAAATAAATTCTTTTTGCTAGTAGTCTTTGCTAGTGATTACTTTGAAATACTACTAGACAAACAAACACCACTAATGCACTATCATGGAATTGGAATGGTGCGATTGAAGTTTCCGTTTTGCATCAACCCTTATGATGAGTGTAATGCAGTATTGATTTACAAAGTGTCAAATGATATTGTAGTAACGATAGATCAATCCGAGCACGAGTCTTGTTAATAAAAGATGTTAATTATAATGCCAAGATTTTATTCAACAAATGTCTAATGATGAGTGCGAAATCCTTTATTATACATTTGTACTACTTACAGTATCGTGGGATCCGCTCTTTAATTTATACGGTACATGATCCTTTTATAACTTTCACGTAACTATAAAACATTTGCTATACCTTGCTACTATTAAACATAGCATCATAAATTATATAGACTGTACACTTTACATTTTACTATATCGTGGAGCGCTAACCGGCAAAATGCCACCATACGAATAATGGATATATTTATCCATCACCACACTTCAATTTCCATCAATTACGTGACCTTTCGAACTATTTTTTTTCCTACTAAAGGTAATTCCAATTGGCTGTATCTACCAACCGATGAAGGAAAGAACTGATTTGCCACCATTGATGTATAATCCTGTTCTTTGCTCTAGAAATACTTGCCGTGCAGTTTTAAATCCAATGTGGTCAGTACCATTTTAAGCGCTCATCAAAAATATTGAAAAGATAAAAAAGTTTTACAATATCAACTACTACTTTTTATGATTTACTAGTCAAATCGATTTCAACGCGAAGCAATGGGCTTGCAACTTTTGCATGCAGCGTAATAGTGTAAGTTTGACTTTAACATCACCACTAATATTATCGTATGCCAAATGCTAATTCTCACTTGACTGTATCGCTACTTGATAAAATAGTAGCCTACTATTCTACTACTTGGCGTTTGGCTAGCGCAATAGCTCATAATGAAATTATGTAACTTGTTTTACAGTTACCCCATACGTACACTGGTATTACACCGCAGCATCTACCAGCTGAATTGCTTCCGCAATTTTCCACAATTGAGTACACTTTAGAAGTAAGTAATTTTTGATAGCTAGTAAATTACGTTAACTCTTATAATAAACTAATGTTAGCTTTAATTATTTGACTGTCTATATTTATAATAGCGTGCACAAAGAACTCCGTTCGTCTACCTGTTCGTTGTTGATACCTGTATTGACGATGAAGATTTCCAGTCTTTGAAAGTTTGTAACACTTACCACTAATGATAGTCATGCATGATATAATCCATTGATGTAATGCGGTCACCTTTTTTACTCTTAGGACTCTTTACAAACATGTCTTAGTCTGTTACCACCCGAGTCTATGGTTGGTCTGATTACCTTTGGCAGAATGGTAAAAATTAACACCAAATCGTGATTGTTTCTCAACGACTATAATTTACTTTTAGCATTAAATAAAGGTAGTAACTATAAATGCTTTTTAACAATAGATTTACGTTCATGAATTAAATTGTGATGGTTGCACCAAAAGTTACGTTTTCCGCGGTGACAAGGATCTAACTGCCAAACAGCTGCAGGTTGATATGACTTTGCCTAGGACTTGGTCCTGTTTGATACGTTAAATTGAGTACTTTATTACTATTTGGTAGGAAATGCTACATTTAAAGCAAGCCTTTGGCAAGACTACTCCTCCTCAAGCGGCCATACCCTCTCAGCAACCTAATCGACCACCCCAACAACAGCCACAACAGTTCTCATACGAGAATAGGTAATCTTGATGCATTGATATAATTTATAAATATTCTTAATTAAGTTTTCAACGTAAAAATTATTGTTATACTCGTATATAGGTTTGTACAATCCTTAGAGCGATGTGATATGGCAATAACCGAACTACTGAGTCAGCTGCAGCATGATCCATGGCCAGTGCAAACTGGGAAGAGACCAACGCGATGCACTGGTGTCGCAATATCTGTCGCTATAGGAATGATGGAGGTATCAGTTTGTCCAAGTAACATCTGATATATAAAAAAAATGTAGAACATTTTCTTTATCGTTTCAACAAGAGTAATAATTCATTTAATAATGAAGGTATCTGCTGTTTTATTTTTGTCTAGTGTTTGTATCCTAATATGGGTGTACGAATTATGCTTTTCGTTGGCGGTGCAGCTACTTCAGTAAGACATTACTTTTGTGCATACATATTGTATACATACGTATTAGAAATACTATCTATGGCCAGGAGTTAAGCTGAGTTTTTAACATCTTGTTATAAGGGTCCAGGAATGGTTGTTAGTAATGATCTCAAGGAGTGGATCAGATCTCACCACGATATTGATAAAGATAACGCAAAATATATGAAGAAAGCTACAAAGGTAAACGTCAACGTGAAGTTGTTTTAATTAAATACCCCTCCCCCCCCCTCGAATTTTTTAATGATCTCATATACATCATGTTTTTTATTTCAGTATTACGAGGCACTTGGGCGACGAGCTGCTGAAAATGGCCACACCATTGATTTATATGCATATGCATTGGATCAGTGTGGATTACACGAAATGAAGTATCTTTGCAACTATACTGGCGGGCACATGTGCATGGGAGATTCTTTTTCAACTAGCTTATTTAAGCAATCGTTCATTCACGTATTCGATACAGATGATCAAGGCTCCCTGAAATTGGGATATAATGCCAAGATTGAGATAAAGGTACTAATTTTACATTGCAATGATCAACGTTTTGTGGTAAATGTATTTGTTGTTGAGTATGTCTTCATACGTAAACTAATATATTTTGACTAGGTTACCAAAGAGCTTAAAATATCTGGTGCTATCGGTTGTTGTGTATCTGGCGATGTTAAATCTAGTATTGTCGGAGATAATGTAAGTTCAACGAGCATTCTACATATTACATGATAAATAGGTGCTAGAATTATATCGAAAGAAATATTATAACCCAGCAATATCTGCTTTTAGGAAATCGGTATTGGTGGTACCTCCGCATGGAAAATATGTAGTATTAACCCTTCATCAGCAATTGGTGTATATTTAGATATTGTAAATCAGGTAAATATCAATTTTAAGAGTTTTTTTCGTATTTCAAAAGTGGTCTTTCATACGTAAAAATTTATTGTGAATCAAATGATTGTAATCTAGCATTCCGCACCTGTATCGCAAAATGCACCAGCTTGTATACAATTTATTACGCAATATCAGCACGCTTCTGGACTGAAGAAAGTTCGGGTTACGACTTTAGCTAGGCAGTAAGTATAACTAATTACGTACTTTGTTGTAATATTATACACTGCTTTAGTATATTATTTTTTTTTTAACTATTACCAACGATCATTTAACATGACTAATTGTGGGCTGTAATTTCTACATTTACTTTCAATAACTAGCTGGGCTGATGCCACCATTAATATGAATTATATCACTGGAGCTTACGATCAAGAATGCGCTGCAGATTTAATAGCTAGAGTTGCTATTAATAGGTCAGGATTCAGTACTGAATTTAACAAAGTTTTCCTTAAATTAGATTTTTGATTATAATCTGTTATTAATAATCTGTTAGAGCTGAAAATGATGAAGGAGCTGATGTATTGCGTTGGCTGGATCGAACTTTAATTAGAGTGGTAATATAAACCTGTAGATACATAATTGTTGGTGATAAGATGTGATATGTACTGTAAGAGATTCGGCTTATCAAAAGAATTTTAATTTTTTTATCAGTGTCAAAAATTCGGTCTTTATAACAAAGACGATCCAACTTCGTTTCAATTACAAGAAAATTTTACCCTTTATCCACAAGTATGTAAACTGTCACACCAAATAATCAACAACATTCTTACAATAATCCAATTATTTTTATTTTAGTTTATGTTCCATTTGCGGCGTTCACCTTTCCTTCAAGTTTTCAATAACAGTCCAGACGAGACCGCTTATTATAGGTACATATGGTAAAGTGTTAAAACGTATTTTAATTTTAATGATAGCAAAATATTAAAACAACCGATAATTGTCTAGGGTAAAAATTTAATTTTTTATATGGAATTTAATTCTAGAAATAAATTATTGAAAGAAAATGTCAATAACGGAGTTTTAATGATTCAGCCTGCTATGTTTTCGTACAGTTTCAATGGCCCACCAGAGGTATTCTTATCTATTTAAGACTTACAATGTCATTGACTAATATATTTATACAATTCTATCGAATTCTGTATAGCCTGTTTTATTAGATAGTAGCAGCATTGCTCCTGATCGAATATTACTGTTGGATACCTTCTTTCACATCATAATCTTTCATGGTGAGGTGAGGATAAAATTTTATAAAAATAGCGATACAGTATAGGAAAAAGTTGAGATTTTGGATGGGTCTACAATAATGGAGAGTATCAGTAAAATAAAGATTCACTGTATCCTTCTCCTTTATTTATTGGAATGATAAAGACTCCTACTTAGTAAAGAATGGCGAAAATACTATTTTTTAAACCTATGTATCTATTTAGACTATTGCTACATGGCGAAAACAAGGTTATCAGGATAATCCAGAATACGAAAGTTTTAAGAATTTATTAGCCGCGCCTATTGAAGATTCCAAAGTATGTACTATATGTAGGGACAAAATATTAATCTTTAAATTATGTTACTACGAGTTCTTATGCGTACGAAATTAAATCATCATTCGTATGGAATAGAAGAATTATCCCTAATTTGTATTTCATCCTTTTAGGAATTATTGAAGAGTCGATTTCCTATGCCCCGATATGTAGTTACTGAACAAGGTGGCAGTCAGGTAGTTATAAATGAATGCTCAGTATTAGAATAAAACTATGCAGACTATCGTTTTGGTGTGCTAACTTGTGCTCTTTCGTTCCCTTTAGGCACGCTTTTTGCTATCGAAAGTTAACCCATCACAAACGCACAACTCTTCATATGGCTACGTAAGTTTATCTGTTAATGCTAAATAAATTGATTGTACTGTATTATAGCTCTGCATTGACAATTTTTAAATGAAATACTTTTCAAACCATTATAGCAAGAAGGTGGTGGATCCTCAATTTTAACAGATGATGTTAGTTTGCAAGTTTTCATGGATCATTTGAAGAAATTGGCTGTATCGAGCTCTTCTTAATTTTAAATTTCATTGGAAAGATTAAACTGTGGATCATTATGTGTGACATTTTTTGCCCAAGGCTAAGATATATCACTATCACAAGTTATTTTTTACGTTAACTTGAGTCATAGAATAACACCCACCATTATTCTTGTATTGTAAAATACAATATTAAAATTATTTTAATCTATTGACAAAGCGTAAGCACTCTAATGTGTTTAAGATTACGAAGATATAATATTTCGTTTGTTACGGCAACTAATTAGTGGTAATTCTTTGTTTATACGGTATTTTGTAACAAGTATAGTACAAATTTAATAGGGATTAAAATTAATAGATTGGATATGAATTATAAGTGATTTTTTTATAGAAGTATTCATTTCTATAAAGTGTTTCATTAATGTTTTGGAAAGTACATTTAATTACATTATAGCATAGAAAGTACAGTGCAATATTAACGCTTAGACACTATTGGATAAACATCTTAACAATTAATATAAGACAAGTCTGTATGGTACTGTAAAATATCGTAATTGAATATAATCTAAAACATAAAGGAACTTTGTCTTAGTCATAATAGGATATTACGGATTTTCTTTGTTTAAGAATAAAGCTGTTATTGACTCCTATCGAAACAGAATTAAGAAGCTGAAAGCACTACTAATAATTAATTTATAGTTAAAGATGCATATGAAAAGTGGTGTCATTGACAGTATGCGAAATAGATAAGCTACACATTAGTAATAAATAGAGTGATGGTTGGTTGCGGACAGATTGCGAGTTAAGAGGAAATTCTAAGAAGCCCCTGGTAGTGATGCATTCATATTCCTGTGGGTCATACTGTACTGTACTCTGCACAGTGTAATACTGCATATTGCATATATAGACAGTTAAGTACAAAGACTGCTAATGTGTGAGAGGAGTTTATTAACACAGAGACTAAGACGAGTAGCAATCAGACAGTTGCAGTATGAGAATTGCAGAGCAGAGAAACGGGAGTAAAGAAGTAGAGGGAAACACACACTCACAGATGGATAGAGAGATGAAGAATATTGTTCCTACTGTATTCAGAACATATATACTATAATATCTGAGTATACAGTACTGTAGGTTTCAGTGTATCTAAATAAGTTAGATGCACAGTATGAGAATAGCGTGATAACAGTAATAAATATGCCAGATTGATCTCATATGGGGGATCATGATCAACGTAGTAGTAACTCTTTAACAGAATAACCATTGCTAATTGTACCGTAGTAGAAGAGACCATGAAGACCAGTTACTGTACTGTACAGTGTACAGTACAATGTTGCACACTATAGTACTGTACAGTACTGTACTGTAAATAACCATAGTAACGTACCATAATTGATGCAATCCATATGATCATATATAATGGTGCAGTCGACCAATCGTGAGTTGGCTTCCAAACGTTCCTAGTCGGCGAAGGTAGATTTTCTGTGATCGTAAGTGAGGAGATCGCTGACGCTGGAAAGCATTAAATGTGGCATTATTGTGCCCAATTTTTGGAAAATTTTCTCTTCAGCACATGAGTGTTGAAGTGACAATAAGTTAATTAAAGAACAACGCTTCTTTAAAAATGTCATCTCTAATGTACTGTACAGTATTATGCCTGTATATCGCATACAGGACATGGTGATTTATGATTATTTGATTCGGGTATTAGCAGCATTCACATTATAAATTACCGAAATATGTAAAGTAGGTACAGTATCGCGTAAGTCGAACTCATGATGTCTGATCTCTTAGTGATAAGTACGATCAACGATATTACACCGTCAAAGAGTATTTCAATTCTTTTTAACATTACTGAGCGTACTCTCTACATTGTACCATTATACTGTACTCGTACACTGTTGTACGCAGTGCAGTACAAGGAATTGTCGAGGATACAGTATGACTCCAGTGTGAGGTATTACAAGAGAGAAACAGTATACTTTCTACAAAATTATTTTCTATTTTATTAATCAAATATTGGTAATATCGACTTTATGACGCACTATAAAAGAATAGAGCGCGGCATCGTGCTTAATCTTTAATGGTACAAATATAATTATCAACATAAATACCGTCAAAGTTACTGCATTAGGTTAAACGAAATAATATGCTCAACATACAAAATCATAGCAAAGATTTTAATGCATTACATATCTTATCAAATTCACAGCTGAAAAAAGTACTGTTACTGTGATGATTACGGTTATTATATATAATAATTATCAGCAACCTAATTGACTAATTACAAGGTGTTTTCCGGGGGTTAAGAGTACCGCAGTAAATGATTACGATTATATTAACAAAAATAATACAAAAGTATAGCTTGAACAGGATAATTCAATGTAAGAAATTCTTATACTGTTGAAGTCATGGCGGCACATGCCATAGGAAAGTGCAATATATATCACATCTAAATGAAAAATATTTTATAAAGCATAATACATATATCGTTATACACTACAGCCTATGACAATTAATTTCTAAATTACAATGTTACCCCAAATTATACTCGTAAGTCATTATTGCACCTTAATTTCTTGTCTTTTTTTACCACATAAGCAAATGACAAAGCCTTTTATAATATCGGTGTTGTTGCAATATATTAAGAGTGAAATTCAGGATTAAAGCTGAAAATAAAATAAGTCAATAATACTACAAATACTTTAGCAAGGTTTTAAGGTAATTACAACATAGAAGAAAATGATTACATCAAAATTTTTACAAATCCATATTACATTCTAGAAAGTTAATGTTAATTTTATCATAGTTGCCGTATAGTTAACTCATGTATAGTGTAGTTATAATCGTAAATATCAATAATTTCTTAAATATTGATATACTTTCGTGCTACATTATTTATTAACAAATGCATGAATGAGAAATACAGAATCATTAATTATTAGTTCTTTTCATCGCTGGAAGTACCGAATATTAACAGTAAATAATTATACACAGTTAATATTTTTATTCTAATAAGATACTCTTATGTTAATATAAGCTATAAAATATAGTAACTTATATATATCTGGTAGAAGATCGTCAAAAAATCAATCAACCATATTTATAAAAAAATTTGCTGTAATAGAAATGACGATGAAATTATTTCTCAGTGAAATTGTATACATTATATTATCTAATATAGTAAAAATCGAATTGAAATATATTGCTAAATAAAGGCATCCAGAGACTACGGATTTGATCGTATTGTTAAAATACTCATATAATGTAAAATAATGATCACAACTTTCTTTAATATCAGCAACTATATTCTTTATAAACAAATGAAATCAACTAGCGTTTTACACTTCTCTTTACTTGAATACTAACGCGCTTAGTATCATCGGGCCTTGCAAGTGGGGCCTGATTAGAATAATTTCTTGGACTTCTCGAAGGCGTTCCCTCATTGTAATTCCCTCTGGGTGAATTAACACTTGTTGTATCCTTCGATGGGTGTTTAGATCCTCTTCGCGATGCCTCACTGGTGGCAGTCGACTAATTTAAAAAGTATACAAGAATAATAAGCAACCCATAAAATATAACTTTTATGTAATACGGTAAAAAAACGACAACTGTAATACGTTGCTATATTCTCATGTTATAATTACAAGTTTACATGTATTGATGGTAAGTACGGAATTATTACTTACATGTGGCGATCGGTCATATCCAGTCGATTTATTTATGCTATAGTTAACGTTACGTGGCGAATTAAGCGCTTGCTGAGATGGTGGGTAATAGTTATTAGAAGAATAATCACCAGGGGGGTGCTTCTCGAACGAAAAATTTCGAGGTAGAGTCGAAGACTCGTAAGTATCATCAGAACGATTGTTTGTATTTGGTTTCATGGGTCCATAAGATGCAATTGGTGCCGCTTTAAAATTTCTTGGCAAAGTTGCTGATTCATACGAACTTCCTACATTATAATTAGGTTGGTGGATAGATTGAGAACTAACCGAAGGTACCTTCGCTTGACTTCCAATTTGCCTATTTGGATGATTGTTTGGAGTCGGGGTATTACTTGCGGCTTGCATTCCTTCTACACTTGGTCTTCGTACCGTATTGTCTCGCATAACTGGCTTTAGCCTACCCTTTTGTGACGGACCATAACTAGGAGATGACGCGTTCGAAGACGGATGAGCGACGAGAGAACCATTATGAATAACTGCAGGTTGTGGTCTGTGAATAATCCTGCTACGTCTAGGGCTCTTTTCTCTATACTGGCTTTGCTGAAAATGGATGGAAAATTGTTAGCGGAACGTTATTATATATTAAAATTAAAAAATGAAATAATCAATACTATTCATGTGATAGAAAATAGAATCATTTCATTACAACACAAAATAAATTCAATCAATACATTGCTTACTGAAGTATCACTTTCTAATAAATATTTTTCTAATTTCAATTCTTCTTCTTTAGGCATACTATTTATATCAGATGCAGAATCAGATCGATTGTAATCTCGGTAATTAAATGGTTTTAATGTAGTTTCATCATTGATATCTTTATTAGGATAAGTACTGTCAGATAAATCATTTGATTCCGTTACGCCAGGCGTCTGATTGACTGGTAGTACTCCCAGTTGTAAGTTATCAAATGTGGGTACGCGCTGTAAACCTGCGCTGTTATTCGGCGATTTGCTTTGAGGGTTGGATAAGTTAATTTCTTGACTAGGAGAGCTATTAAGAGAACCGCTACTTTCTGCTGTAGCGATTTCAAGTTGCAATCGTGTCGGTGAGAGACGTCGCGATTTCTCTCTATTTGGGCTAACCGGTCTTTCTCCAATACGATAATCACCGTTTCTAACCATCAGGTTACTCTGATTTGGGTAACGTCGATCGCTATCATAATCTCTATCACTAACCACTCGCTCTTGATAAGGTTGAGGTCTAGTCCGTGGAGTAACTGATCTGCCGTGGGGTGTATTTTGTGTCGATGGGCGATGTGCATCCGATGATTTCTGCCGATAAGGTGACATTTCAGATTTCTTTTCATTTCGGTATGGCTTAAATGCACTTGAGGGAGATTTCGAGCGTTTAACAGGTGTTACCTGATCTTCATTTTGGTAACGATTAATCGATCGTGATCTTCTTCTTGGTGTTGGACTATTATTGCGACTACCGCTCTTTGGCGTGCTTGGTGGTGTATTAGGCAACGATCTTGAACCGTTACGCCCATGACGATGTGGTCTTGGCGAAGATTCATCAGTACCTCCATCAGATTCTACATCAGTGGCAAATTCAGAAGCCTTATACTCACGTCTAGGCCTTCTAGGTCCATCTGTCATCTGACTTCCATCACTATCGTTGTTTTTACGTCCTTTTACAATGCTTTTCAATAATGTCCTAATTTTTCGATCCCATTTTTTACTAAATTGATAAAGAACAAGTAAATTAAGATTATAAGTCAGGCAAAGCCGAATGAAATACGTCAATTTTAAAATATCCTTCATATTTTTTTACTTTTTATCCAACTGAAATTGTTGTAATTTTTGCTCCAAATCTTCTTTATGACGATTGAGTTTGTCGATTGCTTCTCTATTAATGAATATATTCAGATGATTATGTTAAGATAATTTTTAGCAAGTACAACAACTATGCAAACTAAAATGTTATTGAAGTATACTGGCATGTAATTACATAAATTAAAATTATAGAACAACCCAATCGTTGGTGGTGAATAGGAAACTACAAGTACTGTATATTTTATACGGCATCAGAAGGCGTATTCCTTGGTATTTTGTAAACTTTCTACTCAACTTATTAAGAAGTTATTGTTATCTTGGCTATCAAGTTCAGATACTGACCACTACAAATACCGTACTGCCTTCACTATAAAAGGCCGCATGTATTGCTACTGTAACTTCTATCAGTACAGCATTGAGACGATATACGCATTTGTCATGTCATAGTGCCTGCCACAGCATAAAAAACTGCTTAGATTATGATATTTATGGCAATGATGACGTTACAGTTATAATATTATCGGCTAAACTACAATTTAAGGGAAAGAACTTACTTGTAGGTATGATGTTCTTCCATGTAAAGTTCTTTTCTATCTAAAGTTCTTTGCATTAATTTATGATTTCTCTCCATTAAAACTTTTTCATGTTGCTTTAGGTGTTTAATCTCTTCATAAGCGGTTAAACGTAGCTGTTCCAACATCTAAATGACAAATTTTAAACTTCAATAAAGATAATTAAAATATATTTATATAGTTACCTTTATAAAGACTGAATCTAAACTAATAATGAATGCTGTATTTCAGCTGACCTCGCATCGCTGTGCAACCTTGGCTGCTGTAATGTCTAAATTGTCGAAATCCTTTTTAAGTTTACCATAACTAGAATTTAAAGCATTATATTCATCTTCCAATTGCCTTATGGTATGAGCGTCAACTTTCGATTGCTCGTTAATATAGTTGGTTTGCATTTGCTTTTTGGCAAATTCCAAGTTCAATTTAGCGCGGTCATACCGCTCTTCTAATTCGTGGCTGCTTTCTTTTAATCTTTCGTTGTGACGCTTTAGATCATTATAACTAACTTGTAAGCTTTCATAATTTGCCTTGAGTTGTTTATAATTTTCGTTCAGTTGACGGTAGATGTCCTTTAAATGATTATTTTCAGCGTATAACTCGCGATAATCAGTTTGCACATTCTCCTTTTCTTGCTTTATTCGAATAACGTCATCAGCAAGCTGCCTTTCTTTCAGCTGAATTGAATCATAAGAGTGTTGTAACTGCTGTTTCTCATTCTTAACGATCTCAAATTGCTGACGTAATTCATCAAAACTGGCTTTTAAGCGATCGTTTTGTTCATGTAACGTTTGGTGCTTTCCATTTAATACGTTGTGCTCGCTTTCCAATTTTTGAATCTATTAGGTAATTAGAGATGAATACTATTAAGGAATAGTATGTAATTCGTGCTACCATATAATATTTTACTAATAAAATCTATTATAAAAATTAGAATTCTTTAAATGATATTTTGTTACCATAAATTTTAATGCAGCTATTCTTGCTTTAAATTCAACGTCTGCAATTTCTTCTGACATTTGTGAGCTACAGGCGCGTATAAACAACAGAATTTTTAAATTCATATTGCAGTGTTATGATGACAGTTGGAATAGAGATAAACTAGAAATAGTAAACTGCGAAGATTTGTAAAAATCTACAGTATATGTAAAATTCATCGATGGCATTTATTTTAAAGTTGGTCGAAGCAATATTTAGCTAGAAATCCGTAAATATACCATCACATGTTACACTACCTATTTAAAACAGATCCTGTTATAGCCATATTATCATGTACAGGTGTTATTTCATTGGCGTCAATATCATCCTTCCATGAGTTTTTTTCCTAAGAATACGTGATTTGAAACGAATGAGACACAATGTACTGTATTACAGATTCCGAACAGACAATTGTCAGTTAGTTTTTATAATGAAAGCTACAATATTATCAGTTAATTAAGTGACTACGAAGGGTGTGCATAGCCCAATATAAGAGGATAGTTAAAAATTATAGTCGTAGATAGTCTTACTTCGGCTAACATCACATTTCTATCTTGTGCTCGTTCAAGGCTGAAAGATTTTGAGCATGAAAAAGTACGAAATTACAATTTAAGGAAAAATATCTTATACTTATTATTTAAATTAAAAAAATACATTATTCTTCAACTCACGCAATTTCTAGCTGTGATAATAATTTACTTCTAATTTCTTTACTGCAGTTCAAAGAAATATCTAACTTCTCATCGATAGTTCGCGATTTTCTACATACGAAAAATTGAACAAAACATTATCAGTAATCTATTCATAAATATAACATATAATCAATCATCTCAAGCAGAATTAGTCTTACAGCTGATCAAAATTTGATTCTTGCTCCATTTCTTTTCTTATAAATTCTATGTCTTTTATTTCTTTCGATAGCTTATCCATTTCTTTAATTAGCGTATGTAAACCCTTTCGATCGTTTATTAATTCCTAAGAAGGTAATTCAATAAACAGCAATTAGTTATTACGACAGCACTTACATAACCTTGAACAAATGTTGCATAAAATAGCGTTTGCAATTTATTAGGTTACCCGTCTAGCAGTAGACAACGTTGTCTTGTTAGTTATAATTTCGTCTCCGAAAGCGTTATCAAATTCTCCTTCAACCGTAGCTGTTTGCACCTGATCAATTGCTGGCTCGATATCATTAACAGCCATAACCATAGCAGAAACTGCGGGATTAATTTGCTCATTAACTTGAACAGCTTGCATTTGTTGCTGTTTCGTTACATTATCAATTTCCTCGGATAACTGATCATTTTTATTTTGTAATATTTCAATTTCGTCCAGCAGATTCCGTTGCTTATTTACTAGATCATTGTTTTCATCCTTAATTGCTTGTAGCATCGTCAATTGTGCTTGCTGTTCTTTAATGATTTTATTTAAATCACCAACCTGGTTTTGTAACGCTAACAATTGCTGGCTGAATTCAGCGTTTTTCTTTTCTAAGTTAATATTATCTTTACTGGTTTTACTTAAATCATCAAGCTGATTTTGCAATTCTAACAACTGTTGATGTAATTCAGTATTTTTCTTTTCTAAGTCAATATTTTTTTCATCGGTTTTATTTAAATCATCAAGCTGATTTTGTATTTCTAACAACTGTCGACGTAATTCAGCATTTTTCTTCCCTAAGTCAATGTTTTCTCCATTGGCTTTATTTAAATCATCAAGCTGATTTTGTAATTCTAACAACTGCCGATGTAATTCAGCATTTTTCTTTTCTAAATCAGTATGATCTTCATTCGTTTTGTTTAAGTCAGTAACCTGATTTTGTAATTCTAATAACTGTCGACGTAGTTCAGCATTTTTCTTTTCTAAGTCAATATTCTTTTGACTTAATTCATCCACGCGCTGCATGACCTTATCGTTATTCGATTGATTATCATTAGATTGACTGACTAATCTTGAGTTTTTAACATCCAATTCGATATTTGCCAATTTCAATTCTTCCAATGATAACTGCAACGATGAGTTGTCCATTTTTAAATTATGATTAGACTTTTCGAGTTGCTGTAATGTTTTGCCCATTGAATTACATTCTTCAGTTAGTTTTTCGACCCTAAACTCAGCTTCTTTCAAATTGGTTGATGTTGATTTAATTTTTTTAGACAATTGATCGCTTTCATGGATTGCATCCTGCAATGCTGATTCTTTATTAACCAAGTCTTGCTGTAAGAAAGTTTGATTTGTTTCCACGTCCTTAATTTTTCTTTCTAGTTCTTGCACATGACTATGATAATCGACTTCTTTACTACGCTGCTGGTCTAATTGATGCTCAATGTTTCCTTGACTTGCTTTCAATAAGCCGATTTCACGTTTCAATTCATCATTTTTTAATTGCAAATCAGTTACTTGAGCAGCTGCTTCATGATGTTTATCTTTCAGTGTTTGATTGTAACGGTCTACTTCGTTATGTGCTAACTGACTTTTATTAACAGTTTCATTTAACGTTATAATTTCACTTTCCAGCGTATTAATTTTAGCTACTAATTTATTATTCTTTTCCTCTAACTCGTGCAGCTCTTGCTGCCGGCGATTAATATCATTCTCAAAGTCTTGATTAGTACGTTTGAGATGCTGATTTTCTTTCAATATTTGATGATTAGTCAATTGCAAGTTAGATAATTCATCAGCTAATTGGCTATGTTTTTGTCGTAATGTATCAATATGTTGACTAGTTTCAAAGTGACTATGAATTTTACTTTGTAATTCATCCTCTAGCATTTCTTTCTTCATCGCTAAGTCTTGAGTACTGCGTTCCAATTCTTGCGTGCGAATTTCTAAATTAGCCATTTCAGCTTCTAACATTGTCTTTTTACCTTCTAGCTCCTTGATATTAGCTTTAAGGCTTGCAATATGATCATGAGAATGATTTAATTTGGTTTTTGCATCATCTAATTCATTGCTGACATGTTGAAATTTTTTCTTCCAGTTATCACTTGCGGTTGTTAATTCAATAATCGTGAAATCTTTTTTATTAATATCTTCATTACATTGATAGTATTGTGCTTGCAGGTCAATCAATTGATTTTTTAATCCCTTATTTTCATCCTGTAATTCATCATGATTTTCTTTTAAATTTTTCATGTTAAGTTCCAGCTCTTGTAATCCATTTTTACAACGTGAATAATCAATCACCTGCTGCTGTATACGGGACTGACTGTCAGCTAATTCAGTTGTTAATTGATTATTCTTTAGTTTTAGTTTTGATAATTGATCATTTAAATCTTGTATAGTAATAGCTTGATGATCAATATCATCGCTGTAGGCAGCATTTTTCGCTTCCAATTCTTTCATACTCTTATTCAATTCATGGTAATTATTTTCATTTGATTCCACATCAGATATTAGATTAGCATTGTTCCTTTCCAATTCTTGTATCGTTTTCTTGCTGACTGCAGCCTCACGGGTTAAGCCATTATATCTCCCCTCTAATTCAGCTAATTGATTACAAACATCGTTATAACGCTTACGTAAGCTTTCTATTTGCGTTGAATCACTTAATGCCCCTTGTTGATTATTATTGCATTCATCACGCAATAACTTTAACTCAGCTTCTTGTTCAACGGCTGCTTTGCGTAATTCGTTATTCAATGACTCCAGTGCTTCATTTTCTTCGTCAAGGTTACCTTTTTTCTTCTCTAGTTCATCCAAGGAATGCTTTAAATGCTTTGATTGTCTTAATACATCTTGATATTGTGCCTGAGTATTCATTAATTCTCGTTGGATTTCTTGATTTTTTGTTTTATAATTATCAAGTTGCTGCTGTTGATCTTCAACTATTGCTTCCTTAACACTTAAATCATCTTGAGCTGCAGCATTTTGACGTTGCCATTCTTTACTTTCCTTTTTAACAGTTTCTAACTGAGCAAGTAAATCAGTTAGATCTGCTTGCTGTCGGGTTTTTAAGCGATCCAATTCCTGATGTGTTTTGCGTAGATTCATCATGTCATGCGTCAATTCTTGATTTTTACGCTGGAGTTCCTTGTAATCACCATAAATGTTATCATGTCTTTTTTTCCAGTAATCGGCTTGACGTTCACTATCCTGATCACTGGATTGGCGTTGATTTAATTCATTCATCATTTCGACATGACGATTCTCTAGTTCAGTTTTAGCCGATTTTAAACTATCAATTAGTGTTTGTAAATCAGCTACTTCGGATTGAGAATTTGACGAACGCTTTTCCTCATCTTGCAATGCACGCTTTAATTGTGTTATTTCACGCTGCATATCTTGATTTTTACTTAATAATTCCGAGATATCTTGTGATGTACAAATCACCTTATCCTTTAATAATTGGATTTGTTTATGCAATTCGGTATTAGCCAGTTGTTTAGAGGCGATATCATCCGTTAATAAGGCTATTTTCATATCTAATTCATTATTTTTCCTTTTTAATTCTTCTTGCGTTGCCTCGAGATCAGCATTATCCGATTTTACGTTATTAAATTGGATACCCATATGATTATGTTCGCGCTTCAATTGTATATAATCTTGATTAACGGTTTCAATTTTGGCATGTAATTCACTTATTTTTTCTGTTGATTTATTTAATTTGTTTTGCAAGGTGTGTATCTGCTTGGTACTCTCTTGGATTGTAATATCTTTGTGGGTCAGTTCTTCCGATAGTGATGTTGCTTTACTTTCTAGTGATTTGACCGTTTTCTTGTATTCTTCCGCTGCATCTTCTAAGTTGGCTACTTCTGATCTTAGGCTATCATTTACTCGAACATAGTCTTCATGTTCTTGACGTGTATGGGATAACTGATTCTCTAGTTCTTGAATACTGGTTTTCAATTCTTTCATTTCATTAATAGCAGCTAAATACTTCTTTTTGCTGCTATCGTTTTCACGTAGAGCCTCTTGTCTAGTAACTTCTTTCTTCGTTAATTCATCCAATAAGACAGAATTTTCAATACCTTGTCCTTTATTTGCCCTTTGTAATGTTGCTAGTTCTTGTTCTAATACATTTAATCGCTCGCTTGCTGTATTTTTACTATTTAATAATTCTTCATGATTGTCATTCAGTTGCTTGTATTCATTATTTAACTCCTGCTTCTTATATTTTAGTTCTAACGCTTCGTCACTTAACGTTGAGTACTTTTTCTTCCAATTATTTAGCTCATCACGAATTTGTTGATTATCGTCGTCACGGCTTTCTAATTGATTTTTTAATTCATTCACCTTCTTATTCAATCGTTCAACTTCCAATTTATTAAATTTATCTTCGTCACTACGAAGATTAGCAGTGAGTCTTTCGATTTCTTCGCTTTGTAAACTATTCTTCTTATTCAACTTGATATTTTGTCGATCTACTTCTTGATGTTTCTTCGTTAATTCATCTAATTTCTCCTTGCATTCATTTAGTTCCGCTAATACTTCTTGATATTGACGATTTTCTTTCGATAATTTAAGCCAATCAGCAGAACTATTGGTAGGATTGTTAAAGTTTTGGTTAGTTATATATTGCTATATGATCAGTGGAATACTTAAATAAATGATTCACTAATGTAACTGGAAGGCCTAAACAAAAATTACAAAGTAAATGAAGAATGTGATGCACCGAAATGCATCGTGTTTATCATTTCATACGTATTTGTTGCAAAATTCACATAAAAATCTTCGGTGATGATGCTAAATCATTTCGCATCGATTTAAATAAAAGTATAGTAAGGATAGATATCTAAATAAAGAAGTAAAATTACTGCACTACGGCTGTTGCAAACTGAAAATAATTTAAAAATTAAATGAACGTTGATCATTATGATTGTACTTTGCATCAACCACAGTACTCGCAACTCGACATAGATTTTCATTTAGTATTTGAAAATATTAGTGAAAGTAGTTAAATGAAATTTCGTGAACAAGTGCTAAGATGAAAATAAATTATGTAATCGCTGAGAAGGTATCGTAATCTTCCAGAACTATATTTTTACATATGCACAGTCCTTAAGAAGTAATATAGTAATTGAAGGCTTACTTAACGTCAGGACATTCCTTAGCAATTGAAGGCATTGGACCTTATTAGATAATAGAATAGTTTAATGATAAGATTATTTCAAAATACTAGAATAGAATTTGATGAAACTAATATTGGTAATGATAAAATATTTACTATTAGGTCGACCAAATTTCAATGTCATTATTTCTCCATTAGCTTCAGATAGTCGATCCTTACTATTAATTTGCAATCACAGATTAAAATTCTTTAAAATAATGAATTCTATGCTGTATAATTTATAGCGTAGAGCAAGGTATCTTATGTATTCAGGCACACCAGGACAAACACCAAATTTAATAACACTCACCTCTTTTCATTTTCTACCTCAAGTTTTCCAATTTCTTCCATTAGATTATGTATTGTATGCATATCCGTTTGCCTTTGCTAGTTTTGACAAGGGATTAAGATAAATAATTAATAAATATGTGACAGGATAGCGAGAATTCATTTGTGAAATAATTCTATAAGGAGAGAAACAGTGTATTATTTGATTTACAACATAACGCCAGATATAGCGAAATAACTGATAACGATAATATTGTAAAATATTTATCTATGGACTCCATTTAATAAATCATTGTAATTTTATATCATTAAAAAGTAAACAACTATTATATAAACCTGCTTATAAGACATACTAACCTAAAGATTTCAATATCGTAAAAGAGAATGTAAAATATATTTTAAGTTACGATTACAGCTATTTTCTAACACTATATAATAAAACCTAGGGAGAAACACTGTAGAATTTTATAATAAAGGCTAGAGATAAATAGTTCTTACTGGTCTGGTTTATAGTAAAAATTTTTGAAAGTTAGCAATTGGTAAGCTCTACTTAAAGGCAACTTTTAATGTTGTGAAATGATCTAAGACATACTATTATACCCATTACCTTTGACATGTCATCAACAAATTTGTTCAGTTCACGTATTTCTGCTTGTAATTCGTCTAATACAGAATTGACAATAAAATGATCATGTATTTAGATCATACAATGAAGGTTTTATGACAGCTTGAATCTAAACTATAATTATAATTTTATTAATAGATTTTGTAATTAAGATTACCAATAAAAAATAACTAACCTACTGTTACAGAACTTTTATACTTATTTAATTCCTCTTCCAAAAATGTTTTGGATTCGATTAACAAAGTATTTTGCTCCCTTAATTCCTATTTTCAAGTATAGTTATATGGTTTACAGAAAGCGTAAATAGATCACATTAGCACAAATTACTTTCAAATTAAAGACATTGTGATAATTTCATGAAGACTTTACCTCAACTTTTTTCTTATTTTTCTCAGAGTCCTTCAATTTTTCTCTTAGTTTAACATTTTCTGCCTTGTACTTTTCAGCTTTGAAAAGCTAGAAAACACAAATGAAGTAAGTAACAAAGAAAATGTGTTATCTAATTTTTAACATCTTAACTTATTAAATTTGATTTAATAGAAGACAGCTTTTGAGAACGTCCTCGGCTACTATCATCGATTTATATCGATAGAAAGCATTTTACAGAGATGGACCTACCTGTTCTCTAAGAACATCATTTTCATCCCTATAGGCCCTAGCACTTTTTGCTTCACTGGAGAGATCTTTAGTCTATACGTACATATAATAGAATGATTAAAATGTAGAAAAATTAAAAAAAATTTCTTGATCTAGAAGGATTTTATACCGTTTGCTGAAGTTTCTTAATCAATTCAATCTGTCTCGCCAGCTTATCCTTGAAGTCATTAATTGATTCAGTTTTATCAGCTCTACAGCATTGTAAAAAAAAACAGATCTTAGCACGTAGATTTTACATTTATAATTTATGTTAATTGAGTGCTATTACGATATAATTTGTTATGCACTAACAGTTCATCTTTCAGCATTCGTATTGTTGTATTTCGTTCTAATTCTTGATAAATATCAGGTTCACTAGGTGGTCCATTGGTTGTCCCCGGCTGACCAGATTCGGACGCATTTTGATTTTCCTCATTTTCCGTCTAAAAGTATCGTGTTGTAGACGAATTAATATGATAAGAGGAATCAATGATACCTTATTAGAAGCATGATGAGATTAATAGTTATGTAGCGGTAACTAAAAAACCTTACCCGTTGACCTTTCAATTCTTCTATATCGTGTTCCAATTGAGCAGAATTCTGAGAGTAAAATAACGAGGAAAAAAATTATAATTTACAAAATAGAAACATTATAGTTCGTAAAATAGAAAACTGACAGACAATATTTAGAAGTACGTTATACGCACACAGTATTTAGTTTAACAATTCTACTCATAATAAAAGTAATAATATACCTTAGCGAAGCTATCGCGTTGATCAGCGACTTCTTTTAAGTGTTGAGTCAGTGTCTGAACTAAATTTTTTAATTCCCTATCACCAAAATAACGAACATGTCATGTTAGAATGCTTTACTGCTTGGCTTTTAGTAAGCGTAATTATTTATTTGTACTTTAGTCTACAATTTTAAAATTGACAAATTCAAAATTGTTAGCATATTTCGCTACTACGATAGCAGTAGTAATAAAAATTGTAAGGTCCTTATTTTATCTTATCTACTTACTCGTTTGATAAATTGCTGCTATCTTCAGTATTATATGGGACTGTTTTTTCAACGCTTTCAGTCATCTAATCATTATAGATAATGTAGCGATGAATTGATAAGTCAATTTAAAATCATAAGCTTGCAAGGTACCTTCTGCTTTATACTGTAACGCAATCGATTAAACAGTGTACAAAGGCATAAAAGTTACTAACCTCTTGAATCAAAGGTACCAGCGCTTCCTGGACATCTACCGGTAACGTTTTTATCCTTTCTATCATTACTTCTTGTCGTTCAGACTAGAGAAAAGAAGAATCCATTGTCGATTTGCAAAATTAGTAAATTTTCCTAAATTAAAGTAATAGTACCATGCGATGACATTAATAATATCACTTATTACAATCATTAATGATGTAAGAGAAATTATCGTGGATTTTATAGCACTGATAAATAATAATTCAGCAACGCACTATAGACCACATCAAAAATTCTGAGCTACCCCATAAACATTTTTATACGTTGTACCTGCACAGCACACCCAAGTATGAGCATCAGTACTTTCTGTAATTCAATTTGACTTACATCTAAATAAAGGATTTAGCAAGCACAAAGACAGATGTTTACCCTAATTAGTATTAGCTAAGGTGTCCAAATAAGATATAGCTGAAGGTATAAATTGTTGGCATAAAAGCCGAGTGATGTTCTCCTTAATTAAACACATGCTATTGTAATCATCATAACTTATAATCATAACACAGAGTGTGTGATCTTACCGCTCTCAGGTTCGTAGCTAGCAGCGACAAAATTAGGTGGTTTCATTACGACTAACTGATGGAGAGCATCCTACATGAGCAGTAATTGAATGGAGGCACGTAAAGCATTTAGTATCATAGACGTAAGTGATCAAACTTAATATTAGAAAATTGGAGTATATAATATTTAAGTTTTCTATGGTCTTTTCGCTGAAATTTTTTATAAGTATAATTGCTATCTCTATCAACATAATAAGCTAGTGATCAGGAGTAAAGCGTTAAGTATAGATTGTATATGGCACGCACAGTTTTGATCATTTTATGAATTAACATAGCGACTTTGCTGCATAACAATGTTTACATATCAAACTTAGAGGTCAGTAAATGACTATAGCTTACAAGGTTCTCAAGATTTAGCGTAAATGTGAGTCCTCTAATTAGTCTTACGTAATACTAATTATTATACATGCTTTAGGATATAAAGCTATAAAGTGATACCAGTAAATAAGCCACTAATCGATTGCTTAAATTAGTTATAATTCATTTACAAGTTCACGGAGAGATACTCGCATTACTTACTGCTATAGCAAGAAAGAAAATTAAAAAAACATTCTAAATAGAATGTAAGTAACTTTCACATATTATCAGGATTTTTATGCAAAATTGTAATTTATGATGGCGAAACAGCGCGATTTTATTTACATTAATAGAAGGATGAAGATATAGTATCATGGTAGTCTATAGTAGTTTTATCTCTTGTATCTCTATATTATAGTTGTTATGTATTGACCAGTCATGAAAAAAATTTCATATCGCAATGGCAAATGCACTGGATAGTACTGTAGATCTGCAAAATCATAGACACGTTGTATGAATTACATCTATCATCAGTGAGAAAATCTTGGACTAAAGTTGATAGTGAAACCGATCAGCAATAGTTGGCATACTGTGTATATGATAGTGCAGTGATTATGTACACATTGATTATCACGGCACGATTTCATAGGTTATATTGTGGCACTATGGTAGTCAATCGAGAAGCGTTTAGTTGACATATTTCTATTTGGTCCATACAGTACTACCGTTTCAATTGTAGGAACGACACGTATTTTAATCATAGCTTAGGTATCGTTAAAAATGAGACAAAAGATAATTAATTAGCAAGACGTGAGTAATGAAAGACGATTTATCATTGTTATTTTATTAAGATTTAATGGATACGCAAATAATAGGACTAACTGATTATTCATGTATTAGCTTTCGATACCCAAGAAGAACTTAAGATCAAACAAGATAGGAAATCTGCAGTACAACATTTACTACTTGCTGTACTATAGGTCATTTTACAACTTGATGACTCGCCGATTATACTAAATTTTTTCTTAAAAACGACACTCATAGGATATATGCTTTCATATCTGAATCGACGTAGATTAGTTGAAATCTTATCTACATATCTTATTAATTTAGAATAAAGCAAATAGACTGGATTTTAGGATGGTCTAATGTACCGTAACGCAAGTATGTTCCTTGTTAGTGAAAGAAAATAAAATGAAATTTAATCTAAATTTTGTATTATTGATTAAAAATACAAAATTAAAATGAAGAAATAGCGAATGACATTTTGGAGTAGACAGCGTAGTACAATCTTGTTTAGAAGGAATGGACGTTTTTAAGGCTTTAAATCATTCATCGATTAATTATTTACAGTTAAGATGATTATGAGAGTATTTATAGAGCAACCAATAGGGTTGGAAAGATACAACATAATCATTTCATTTAAGTTCCATACCTGATAATAATTTTTAAGATTTTCGATTAGCAGTTCCAAATTTTGTTGTCTCTGTATACTATTATTAACTAAGCGGTTGACTCTGGCCATACCAAAATTTTTCGGATCGCTAAGGGTATAAAAATAAAAAAACAAAAGCAATTTAAAAAAATTGGGGTTTTGGTTTCGTACAGTATTTTACATTTTTATTTTATCGATCGGTATGGTATATCATGCTCTTATATATTTTATTATCGTAGGCTAACAAAATAAATTTAGATATAATTACAGTCATGAAATCGTGACTAGTACAAGAACCAAAGAGTTAACCGCATTAATGCTTGGTAGGTGTAATCAAGTTACAATAAGCATATTTCTACTACTAATAAGAATCACGATCGAGCTCTTGAGTCATGGGTTCTTAATCGACGCAGAATACTATCCGTCATTATTCCAGTAAAAAGCTATAATTCTAACAGTTTCACTATTGACCTGTATTGTACAGTTGTAGAGCATCTGTGAAACGATCATGATGAAGCAGGAGCATATTTATATAGCTCAAAATTAATGATAATCCTTGTTACAGCAAGTGCTGCGGTATGATTTTTCACATCATTCTATTAAACCTCTTAGGAAATGTGCAACAGCGTCTAACTTGATGGCAAATGCTGTACCATATAATAAATTTGAGATAGTTAAAAGTAAAAGGAAATGACGATCATGGGCACTCCATCCTTTTCAATATGTTTACAAAGGAAATAAGACTTAAATTATACTCTTCACTACTATTTGAACAATACAGTCTATTACTATAAATAAAGTAACGTAATGGTTGATTTAACCGATCATTAGAAATTGGTTGTGTATAATAAGTTGTTGGGAATGGAAGAGTATTAGCACAATAAAGTATTTAAACGTGTAGAGTACTGTCGATTTACAAAACTTACATGTCGACCATCATTTGATTGAGAATCACCCCATTTGCAAAATCGGTAATAGATTCCACTTGTGAAGCAGCAGCAAATGTCTTCGCCTATGGTCAAGATAGAGAAGATTTTAGTGAAGCATTACTCTTTTTGAATGTATGTCATAGAGTATCGTGCTTAATGCTTATCTTTATGAATGACCGTTAACAATATAATTATATTAGTGTAATAAACAATATCCGTGTGCTGTACATGTGTACGTCTCACTTTAATGATTAGTAATGAATAACTGAGCATTTTTAAGAATGTATCTATGCAAACAATGTTAATTGCACTACACTCAAGAAAAGATTTACAATCGTCTAACTTGTTTTACTCTATATTAAATTGAAATATCGCGTACCGTGTCATCTTAATATTACAGCAAGACTACATATAACCAAAACTTCAATGATAAATAGTACACGTGTAAACGTCAATTCACTTTAATACGATAAAGGACAATATTAATAACAAAATCATTTAGGAATGATCACATTTTCTTACCCAAATTACTAAGGGCGATTGAAAGAAGGCTTGTGTTGGCGTCATTTTCCAGAATAATTAAAGGGTGAAATTAAATCCAAAACAATTGGCAAAATGGGTAACCAATTTCTTAAAATTGATGGGTAATTGAAGTTGGAAAAGGTTTAAAAGTCATGATAAGGTAGTAAAAATTCCAATAGGAAAGTTTGCTTAGTTAATTCATCTCCGAGAAAGATGGAGAATGGTAACAATCAACGTTGGTATATTCAGCTTTTCCTTGAGTTCGAGTCTCCAACTGGTGTACAATTTGCACAGTTAGGGTCCAATCTACGTATTAGCGATAAGATAGTTATAATGATCAGATTACTGTTGATATCAAAGTTACCGATAAAACGAGAGATTTATCCATTACAGCAGGGTGAGAAAAAAAAAAGAAGGAGTTCCCCACACTATAATTATTTATCGTTGCTTTTATCGGTTCTGCATGGCGATGTCAATAGCAAGATGATATTTTTAGACTGACATTGCGTTGACTATACTATAAGCGTAACTCTAATTTCACAATGTGCGTCAGTCTAAAATCGACCGGAAATTTTATTATTGGTATCGTCGACTAGGGAAAAGATTTTCGTTTTTACCCTTAGTATTGAATATTAACAACTAGTTTGTAGTTCAAGAAAGAGAAAATAAAATATCTGTTAACTACAGTAACTTGTACAATTTGACAATCGGTTATGTCAAGTTTACACTGGAAGATCAAAGCTCAGTGTAAAAATACACAGCAGTGACAAAATTTCACAGACGATTTCGCTGACGACGGCAATCCCCAGTAATGGACTTCATCAAGTCATTTCAATGAAAGGATAAACATCAATAAAATTAATGGAAAAATTGGACTTACAATAATTGAATAATTTCCAACTTGAAAGAATATGGACTTATAAATTGGTAATAATGTCCAATTTAAATTGGGCTAATGTTGAAAGTATTTTTGTACAGTGAAAACATGAAAATTGCTGTGCTTTTCTCTTCTACTCCACTCTATATACAGTAATACTGTATTACCGGTTCCTAAAAATAGTCAGTGTGTTGTCTACTTGGTTGGAAGGCTGTTCATTACAGTATTAGGGATGAAGTTGATGATTGTGACAAGAGTAGAATCACCGATACATGGATTGAGGATAGTGTTGTTTGTATAGCGGATGATGAAGCTCAAAGTTGAGAGGTGAATTTTCTTCTCAGTCATCAGCCTACTCTACTACTGACTTCATGGCATTACGTGGTACTGTACGAGTTGAATCGGTTGTCATTCGTCTGTACATAGCGTCACTTTATTGTGCGATCGATGCTCTTGCTATTGTCAAGAAGAGTTTGAACAATGTGGGTTGGTTGACATCTCCCTTTTGATTGACGTGGTGATGAATAAAAGGTAACTCCACCATTGTCTAGTCAATCGAGCTTTTTCCCTTTTTAAACTACTATTGATTGATTGATATAAATAAATAAAAGGCACCATTAGTACTGGCATAGTTTATTCTATGGACTTGGATAGTCTACACTCGACAGTATAGCATCGATTGCGATGAATCAATCATATCGTTTCAATTGAGTCTGTTATGCTGTCAAAGTGCGTGAACTAAAATAGCTTGAATAACAGCATTTTACACATTGATTCTACAATTACTGTAATCAAAGCAATGTTGTGCTTAAACGATGCCTGCCTGACCGCATCAACATATCGTACGGTAGTACGCGTAACTGGGTAAGGTAACGGGGGTGAACCCTTCAAAGGTACGTTGTGTAGTAGCGATGATGCTACGCTTGGCACGTTGATAGTCTAGTGTTGACGTTTATGTAGGATGACACTAGTCGATCGTACTACCATGATGACTCATCTGGTGGTGGATGCCAAGGAAATGATAATAAGGATTTGAAAAATGCTCTGTGATGGCGATTACGTCTAATAACTGTGTTTTTGAACTTCGATTTAGACTGCCAGCCATCATGGACCTTGAGAAGGATAGTTATCCTCGTAGATGTTGGAAGTGGCTAAGATTGTTATACTTTAAAATCATGCAAATACGATAATTAAATGTGTAATAACATGGTAACGATCACAAGTTCTACGCCAATGGCAGTCATCTTTAAGCTGTAGTTTGCAGTAAGAATAAAATGAGCTCAATAGGATATCACATTAGAATAGTAATAGGGATCAACTTCAACGATTGCTGAAATCTCCGATGAGTAGTGCACTGAAGTTTGTATGCATAGGTAATCTTGAACAACATCACAAATTAGAAGTAGGGCGCACTCTTTCCTTAGTTCCCGCTGAGCCAAGCCTATGCGAGTTGTATAAGTACAATGTGGAAATATGAACTAGTGTATTTTATACTTTATGTTAACATGATAATTCGTGTTACTGTAAATGCCGCATGGTCTGGAATAAATATTTTCTTATGGCCCATATTAATGCCAATGAAATAGTAGAATCAAGCTCAATGTGTTACCCTTTGATTTCGAAATGACTAACGCATCTAAGAGTATGTGTATGCGGGTATACCACTCGTACTATAAAATTTGTTATTGCGGATACGAATTGACCGGATTATTCAAGAAATAAAGAAATTCGAAAGTCTCAATCTAGCATATATTTTACGGATAATGTATCTATTTTCACAGCTATTTAGCTTAATATTGAACATTTTAGGCTGTCATTGAATGCGTCTGCAGGTCATATGGGTCATCAATCGTACTAGATCATGATCAAACATAGGGGTTAGCGCAAGTAAACTAATATCCGATTGAAATGGAGTAAATAATATTTAGATGATTACGGTTTAATTTTCAAAGTCTCTTCTCCATACTTTGAACGGAATGATGGGCATAAAATGTGATGCAAGAACAGTTGGACAAAATTTTGCGTTTATATTCTACCCATGGTATACGCTAATTGTATTTGAATGTTTTTATGGCTAGTAACTTCCCTTTTAAATGAACAGCCAGAAAAGCATCCTATCTGCAATTGCTTAATGCTAGTAGACACTTGTCACCTTACTCGTATTATAGATGGATGCGTGCTGTAGCGTTATTAAGAGTCACAGAAAGATTTTAGAATAATTAGATAATCCTGGCAATAGCACTCATGATGTAAAAGTTGCCTACCCATCAAGCTTGATGGATAAAATTTCGATCAAACTATATCATATCCTCATGTAACAATTAAAGTACTAGACTACTGGCTCTATGTATACTGTTTACATATTATAATGATCGAAGGTTCATTGTACAATTGCGCTTATTTAGCGAAAGAATATATGTTGTATGTAGTGTAACTCTATTCAGTTGAACGCTAGTAAATTCATACTCAGAAGCAGTATCGATAAAGTCAATTTGGAAGGAAAATATTCCCCTTTCAGTTCTATCTCTACAAGTCTACTCTATTGCAGTACTACCGTGTTGCTAAGGTTTACTAGAATGACACCAGCACAACCGTTATAGGAACGAAATTGCCGCATATTAATGCTTTCCTCTTCAGGTCGTACATGAGAAAATCTTTAAACAGTTTTGATAGCTTTCGGTAATTCAACAACAACACAAAACGTGATGATAAATCATTACATTTAAGGTAACCGTGTTGTAAAGTTGCGGCATCACAGGAATAGCTTGTAGGCGGATTAGGATTCAATTTACTAGCTTCCTATTTCCGTGATTTACTGCGTATTAATTACGGGAAATAAAACAATAATGTAGTTACATCAATATAGATGTAATTAGCTCCTACAAAATAATCTATTTACTTTGTCAAATATTGTGTACATTGCTGGCGACAGTCGTATTGAAATTAGGCTTGATTAAATTGTTTGTGTATGTATTCTTCTCATGACATTTAAACCGCCCTTTAGCAAATTAGAATAGATAAGTAGGCGTATGTATTTTGATAATTGGCATACAGTATTACTAAACACCTAGTATGTATAGTATATATCGCCATAGTGTGCATGGTGACACGAAAGGCAACGTAACAAAATAGCTATCACTGCGATCATTTCTTTTTGATGATTGTTATTTTGTGAGCAGTTAATCTTCTAAATTTCAGTCAGTGTTATATAGATTTACCGGCTTTACGGTTAATATATTCAACATTATACAGTATACCGGTATTTAATCTTTTAATCGATCGAAGGTGCACTGTATATGTCCAAATAAGCGATAAAATAATTCCCTGTTAGTATCGCGTACTATATCATAAGGCTGCCACATTCCGGTATTCCACAGTTATTCACTCTAACTTAATAGTCGGGACCTAAAGCACAGTATACTGCGCACTTACTTTCGATATTCTCTTATGGATTCCCTAAATAATATTTAGGTGCTCCAAGATTAGAAGATAGTATTAAATATAAAAATGTAAAGATATAGGAAATGATTGGACTAGTGTAGCAATAAGATAAAATAACAAGCAAAAAGTACCGTAATCTACATACTCGTATCTGTCACTAATGGAATGATCAGATTCATGAACAATGCAACGTTTTAAGTCATCATCATCATGCCTTCTATGCTTTAATTAAATAAACATTGATACAGTATACTGCAATTATAGTAGTACATTCCGGAGGAAAATCTAAAGATAGTAAGAAATATTTTATAACATTAAACACAGCAGTTTCTGTATTCTTAGCTACCTTTATGGGATGTCAATCAGATCTGCGTTTGTATAACGTACACCATGTTTCCATTATGGTATGATTGCAATGATTGCATATTAATTACATAACACTTAGAAGGAAAATGTCAGACAAACGCTAATTGCTAGACGATTGGCTAAGTGAGAGACTATAATATGCATGTTAGTCAAAAGGTAAATCAATTATGCAAATGATTCGGAAACATATTAATGGATTACTTTATGAGCGCATTAATACGACTGCTCTATTTTTCTTGCTTACGGCCGTATTAACTAGTACCAATAGCCCATTCTGTATCATTTGATATAGGATCACATTATCGGCCTAGATTGATGTTTGTTGCATGGTTATATGCAGTAACATTGCTACAGTAGTGGTACAACAGTATGTATTGTATAATATATACTACAGTTTGTCCGTTAATTATATAGTATCATACTATTATTGAATAGTATATATTGGTATTTTGCAAAATTATGATCTAATTCAGATTAATTATAAACTTACTATAAAAGAAATAATGAGAAATGCATGTATAGCGAAATATGATGAAATATTGCAATGCCAAATTTAAGCCTAATAATTAGTATTTAAAATTTTTATTGTATAAATGATTATTATATTAACGATTGATTATTATTTAAGTACATGTACCTGTATGACTGCGCTAATTAAGATCCTAAGTCACGAACTGCAGGAATGATAATTCTGGCGCAGTAAGTCCAATACATAAAAATTTTTACCTATGCTAGTAATATTCCTTTAGGATTCACCCAAGACGGGAATTCATAAAAATTATTGCTATGATGCTAAAATTTTGTTCTATATTTCTTCGATGAATATAAATCTTGACCATTATCTGTTTAGTTGCTCGAAGTTCTGATCATAATAAAAATTATTACTTGTAACGTAGTTACTGAAGCAAACGCTTATATACGATTTACGCATATTAATATACTGTTTTGCTATACGTTATGAATATACGTATTGCTAAAATGATTTCTTTTAATTGGTTGGCAAATGAATGAGATCCATGTGATGTATAAGTATCGGCGTTCTAATCGAATCGCAGGTGTTTGACATTGATGACATTGGTTAATAAAAGTGGGTGATGCACTTTAAAAGTGTACATCATATCACTAATTAAGGAAACATACGAGTACTAGCGGTTTATGAAACAATCATTGTTTAATTCAGAGATGGATATAGTATAAACCTAGATTGCTTATATAGTCAATATGTAGAAAGACGGTTTTGCGATCGCTTAAAACTGTAATCACCATTGTACTCGTAATCATCTGCAAACATGCATAAGCAACGACGTTGCAAAGGCGATACGCATAATTCAATTTAGCATATCTGGCAATTTGTGCATGTTTAGGTGCATCATCTATAATACTTCATAGTCCATTTCTAATATACGAGTAATTTAAGCATTAATTGGCAGGTTCTCGTAGTCATAGACTAAAAGGATATTATTGTCTTCGATTAAATAGAATATAGTGTAGAAGCACTAATTATTCTTTCTTCGTAGTAGTCTTTCTGTACATGCAACATTCATAAAGTATATAAATTTATACTTAGTAACCTAGCATTTAAAAGTAGACTTCTAAATTATAGCTATACTTTGGCAATCTCGCATATCTTTTTTTGCAATTAAATAAAAAATCTCATAAAAGTAAACAAAAGCATTATCTTCAAGTTTAAAAAGATTTACTATTTTCGTAGTAAATAACGAATTATTTGCTACATCATTCTGAATTAACTAATAACTGCAACTATTTTTATCGGCTATAATACTGCATCACAACTATCACACAAGTCATTAGAAACGTATAGTATACGTATAATACACCATCTTTTACATTATATTAGAGCGAACTATTGATATGTTAAGAAGCATTGCAGGGTTCGTATAGGGCAATGCTAGTTATTTAGTAATCACTTATTTGCGTAAACGTGATAAATCAGATAGTAAATAATGGATATTATTAATAAGCTATTTATATAAATCTAAATTCACGACGATAACATTTATCATATAACTAACGAATGATTTTTAAGCAATCGCTTGTTATGATATGACTTACGAATATATACATTAATACTAGAAACAGATTATTTTATAGCTATGGTACTTGCAGAAATATTTGTTGTATGAGCATAACATCTTTCAGCTCTAAATTCATGCTCGTACCGGGAATTATAATTTTAGTACATTAACAATATCATAAAAGTTTATCGTAGGCGCTATTATGTTAAGTAAGATTTATAAAACATCGATTGATGAAACAAACACTTCATTATCTATTCTCTGATCACAAGTTCATATTTTGCAAGTGTAGAAAGATGAAAATTTCATGTATGGGACGTGAAGGAGCTCCATAATTTCTCGAATCAAGAATTATTTTTTGGGTTTGAAAAATTTTAGATAAATGACAAGTCCTAGGATACCCACTTCCAATATGATAATGAATCCCAGCAACAATTTGTTTGTAACGACCCTGTAGTGTATTGTAAAAATCTATTTTAAGAATAAAAGAATGATATTACTATTAAAATCTAATGGTAAAATGCGCTTACCTTCTACCAATGGTTGATATTAGTCTTCGACTTTTGCCGAGTTCCTGATTTGTGCCGGTCAACTGATATAAAATTATGAAAGTTCTTAGTGTAAATGTCTAAATCATGAAAGCCATTTTCAAAGCTGAAGTCACGGTTATTAAAATACAGCTGCAATACTTACGGTATCTCTAGTTCGAACAAGTGATTCCCGCTGGTCTCCCAGGTCTGTTAATATATTTATACCGACTTCGTCTTTATTTTTACCAGTAAGTAGGTTCATAATTTTTGGATTTAAACAAGAAATTGAAAAATTAGAAAGTTAGCAGCTAAGATCGGTGAAAAATAAATTATAAAAAATTAAGGTAAAGATTTTTAAATCCTATTATTGAACCTATTTAAAGATTTGAGGCATACATATTACGAATTTGTATTTATCAATAACCTGTTTCCGCGGCAACACGTTGTGATCTAGCAACGCTTTCACTAGCTCGATTAAGCGTCTCATTTCCTTGAATTAACTTGGCTCTGTAGTCAAGTTCAGCTCTCTGTAAATTTTGAAGAGAATGGGATAAAGATTACAAATACACCTATCTGTGGAGCGTTAAAATTGCCTATTTTTATACCATACATCCGCCGAAATAAGCTGGTAAGAAATAAAACTACACGCAGTAATCAATCTTGCACAATGTAAAATAATACGAATAATTTCTAGCAGCTACTTATCAAAATTAATTATGTAAAGATCTTGTTTCTTAAATTTATATTCCTACACTTACTTCGATAGCAGTGTCACCACTGTTACCAAATAATTGTTCGCGTCCGGCAGCCATGGAACTGTTACTAGTCGTAACGTCGTTCTAAACGTTGAAAATATAGTTAAATATGATTAATCTCATAACTTTATTCACAGCTTAAAATAGATAGGTTTGAGATTTATAGATAGAGCTTAATTGAATCTTATAGAATACGAAATCTTCGGTAGCTATACCTACTGAATCATAAAGAGCACAATAACAGAGAGAGTTACATGATAAGCTAATATTTTTGCCTACCAACTTATATTTGTATTGCTCGTATTCACGACGTAGAGATCTTGCTTTGGATGACATTTGATTGCGATAGCTTGCCGGAGCTTGTTGTAGCTCAGCATCCAAATCATTTAACTAATAAATATGGCTTGTATTAATTACAACAGTTTAAGAGCATTTACATACGATCCAGAAGCGAGTATTATTTTAGTATTTAGCTTATCAAGACTACAATGTTACGTACAGTATTTAACTAAATTATGAAACATATTAAATTGATGATCATTATAGGTATTGGAAATTAGAAAATATTAGTGTCACACCAGTTACAACAAATGATAATTATGCTATTGACCCGCGGTAAAT
The DNA here is from genome assembly GCF_000150275.1 of Trichoplax adhaerens. Classification (NCBI taxonomy): domain Eukaryota; kingdom Metazoa; phylum Placozoa; class Uniplacotomia; order Trichoplacea; family Trichoplacidae; genus Trichoplax; species Trichoplax adhaerens. Next base: position 139,956 of record NW_002060974.1, read on the forward strand.
AGTAAACGCCTGTAAAACTTGTAATTCAAAATGTAACTATGATATTGTGTCTATGATATACATATTAATATGGAAAATTTACTCTTGCATACTGGTGTTATAATAAATTCACGTTGGTAAACATACCAAATATTTGACTTCATCTAGCTTTTTCTGAGTCTTTCTAATAGTATTTTTTCTCTGTTCTGTAAATGGAAGTAAATGTCAAATGTTTAGCAATGGTTTTTCATTTAGTCATCATGGAAATAGCATTTACCATGGATTAAAACAATATCAGAATAACACTTAATAGTATTCTACTCGTACTATAAGTCTTATTGGGTATACGTTGCAAAAACCAAGAAGTACACTATACAATAAATAGAAGCACAACATTATACATAAAGAGCATTTACTACATGCAGTAAAAATATTGAAAGACTGGAGCTAGCAGAATTGCTTATAAACTTATACGTGATAATGGTGATGACACAAATTTTCTGAGAGAGTGCCTGTGATCATTAGTACACAATGACAGAGCATGTATACTCGATTAATCCACATACGTAAAGACTCGTTAATAGCGTTACTATTTTATCATTTGTAAGCAAACGAGTCTACGATAATCATATCACATTATGTCATGAATACCTAGCGAATAAAGATTATCGAAACGTAGTACTGTAATCATTCTTCAATGGTGGGCATGGGTGCGATCATCGATACAACAGTTCCTATTTACTCTATTTACTTCACTCCTTTCAAGTAGTTGCAGTCACGAGACGCAAGTCAACTACTTTTTTCCGACTATAAGATTAGATAATTGAAATGTACTTTCTATCGCACATGACTTTATACTGTAGAAATAGAAATAATCAAGCATTGCATGTGGCATGAAGAAGACTATTGCTAATGGAAGTTTCGAAGCAGGACTAATATCCTATAGTACTGTAGAGTACAGGTCCAATTTTAAACTCAAGTGTAGTTCTTAATTTAGTACGTAACTGGTATTTGACACGTTCACCTCGTCTCCTATTTGTAACGTAAAAGGAGTCTTTTAAGAACTTAGAGAGAGAGTCATCGTATTAAACTAAATATAATTCAGTGTAATGATCATTGGAAAAGTAGATTTAAGTGGTCATGTCCAGATGAAAGTCTTTTAACAGCATTTAATTGACCAACCGACGACTAGTCTTCGCCTATATTTGTATACAGTAGATTAGACACGATTGGCTGTACCATTATACGCATATACTGCAGTGTAGGGTCAACGATCTGTCAGTACCGTAGCATCGTTATTCTGAAATGCATCAATAAGGGATGATTGAAAGGCAAACCAGAAATTTGTACAGTGATCCATTTGCAAATAAGTAATACATAGGCATTTATTATATTATTGATAAGTAAAGGGATAAGGTTGTCTTTTTCAATTAAGTTGAGTGGCTACTACTACGCCTGACTACCCGTCGAAGTTCCTGTCGCCATCGATTACTATTCTATCCTACCTTTAGACGAAAGTAGGCTACAATAGCGTGTTTTAGATCAATATTGAAAGTATGGATCCTAGTTGACTGTACCTCCAGATTCTTTCGGTATGGTAATATTGATGGTTTTATCCACTTCCTTAAAGAGGAACGCTAAATCCTCGCAACAATTTTCGAATCTTTCCGATGACATGATGGCTGCCTACGGGGAAATGCTCGACTGTCTAGTTCTACAGTGAGGTGGTCGACTGCGGTACAGTACTGTACTCTACCGGTATTTACCAGCCCATGCTACTGACCAAATGCTATACTGTACTGTGCAATGTCGACATGTATCTTGTTGTTGTAGTTATCGTTGCGTTTACTTGCGTACTGTACTGATTGCCCTAAAGTACAGTACAGTACGCTACAGTACTAGTACTGTAGTGTAGTACAGTGAAAACGACTGTGATACTGTACAGCACATTGTACCATCAGCACCATTCAGTAGTACGTGTAAGGTACTGGACGGTTCAAAAAAAGTTCTTTCTGTTTTTTACTACAGTAGTAGTTACAGTCAACAATGCACCTTATGACTACAGTATGACAACGATGACAACGATGACATCATGATCATTTATCGCCATTCGTAAGCTTAATTCCTCCTTTTCCTGGTGATCGTTCATGCTGTTTTCGTGCAATTAGATAGTTCTCAAATTCAAAATTCAATCGTTTTCTTGATTCTCACCAGTTTCAACTGAGTTTATGCATACTTTGTACTACCTTATGACTACATACAGTCTACAGTATGGCAACGATAACTTCATGATCATTCATCGCCATTCGTAAGCCTAATTCCTCCTTTTCCTGGTGATCGTTCATGCTGTTTTCGTGCTATTAGATAGTTCTCAAATTCAAAATTCAATCGTTTTCTTGATTCTCACCAGTTTCAACTGAGTTTATGCATACTTTGTACTACTTTATGACTACATACAGTCTACAGTATGACAACGATAACATCATGATCATTCATCGCCATTCGTAAGCCTAATTCCTCCTTTTCCTTGTGATCGTTCATGCTGTTTTCGTGCTATTAGATAGTTCTCAAATTCAAAATTCAATCATTTTCTTGATTCTCACCAGTTTCAACTAAATTTATGCATACTTTGTACTACTTTATGACTACATACAGTCTACAGTATGACAACGATAACATCATGATCATTCATCGCCATTCGTAAGCCTAATTCCTCCTTTTCCTTGTGATCGTTCATGCTGTTTTCGTGCAATTAGATAGTTCTTAAATTCAAAATTCAATCGTTTTCTTGATTCTCGCCTGTTTCAACTGAGTTTATGTATACTTTGTAGTACCTTATGACTACATACAGTCTACAGTATGACAACGATAACATCATGATCATTCATCGCCATTCGTCAGCCTAATTCCTCCTTTTCCTTGTGATCGTTCATGCTGGGGTATTCGTGTAATTCGATAGTTCTCAAATTCAATCGTTTTCTTGATTCTCACCAGTTTCAACTGAGTTTATGCATACTTATATGACGGAAGCGATTCTGATTCAATACAGTAAGATTTCCGAGCTCATTGCAAACTCATATCACTCAACGGCTAAAGCCTGAGTAGATCACAGTATCGTTTCCGTGACATTTTAAAGTTCTCTACTCGACATGGGTGCTATGAACAAAGATTTCTATTAAAGATGAACCATACACAAGTAACAGTACAGTATAGTACACAGGAACGTCCGAAAATACAGTACTGCATGCCTTACTCTATTTTATTTATTTATTTATTTTTTCCCCTCTTATAAAGTTAATATTAGCAATTCTATACTTTTTGCGGACAGTGTTACAAGAGGATATGCTGGTTAACACATCTCCTTGTATAGGGAAGTTCCTGGGATTACATACGCGTACATTGAATTCATGGGAGTTATTAAACAGCTTTCAACCAACTACTGTAGGTCTAACAGAAATTCCAGGAGAATTTTCTCTTATTAGAAGTCGCTGACGATATTTAGGACTGCAGTCCTAAGCTGTATGTACAGCACTATACCGAAATTTATTCCGAGAAGAAGGGGCGGATTTAATTACATACAGTACGCATGTGACTACTTAATTAATTAATCGCTCTGAAATCAAATTATTATTAGCGGGTAAGTGAGGATTATTAGCTTTAAAGCGACCGTATTTGGTGACAGAGCTATAGTAGTTTACAGTAGTAGTTTAAATTAGAAGCAAGATCACTTCAGTATATTGCAAGCGGTAAAGCTATTACCTCCACCAGTTGGTCATTTGCCGAAAATATATAAAATAACGAAGGTGTCGGAGAAAGGGGTGAAATACCCTTGAAGCATCCCTTAATTCATGGAATCGCCAAATTCAGCTGTTCATCATAATGTCCATCCTAATGATGGGTGACTGATAGGGTTTATCCGCTTAAAATGCAGGTTGAGTATTGCAGAACCAACTTGAATGTTCTCAAACATCATTAATAAAAGTTAATATTCGTACATGTATTCTAGTAATTATGATAATACTGTACTCGTACGTTGATAAATAAATAAATGTTGAGCCAACTGTTGAGTATTTGCTGTCTGTACAGTATTTAGTTTCTGCATCTATACATACAGCATGTCTACGTATGAAACTGGAATCTATATTAAATCCGCATGGACTTGTACTGCACCATGCTAATATACTGATGTAGTCAAGTATTTACGTATTATAATTTCATACAGTAAATTCCAACGATTTTCAGTCACTGTGTAAATAACTTATGAAAAGTAAAATATAATGCAAATAGGTTGCGTAAAATAATTTCATTAAAATCGTAACAATGATTTACTTACAGTTAGTAATAATAATGGTCTTAGGTATAATTAGCTATAGGACTGGTAAGATCGTTCACGTTGCACTACATTTATACCCACATTGGCCAAGTAAATAACAAGATATTTATTTATCTATCGATTGTCCATAACTGAGTCTACGGTATCACAACAGGAAACTATGCATATTCGTTGCTACTTCACTACTAGAGGAAATATGCATAGAAGATACTTTATCCAATCTGTTGCAAAAATGATTTTACTTAAAGCTAGCCTAGTAGTGATTATTTTATTATTTTAGAGAAAAGTCATCATACTGGACGAGAAAAGATATAGGAGAAATATAGATTTACAGAGTCGATAGACTATCTATAGGTCTTATGATTAATACAATTCTTGAATATAAGAAATCACGATCTAGAATTGTTATCACTTGAGTAAAGGTGCTACTCTTGTTCGATGACAAGCTGAAGTCAGGATCAATTTTTGACCAACGTTATGACGCAATACTCATAGGCATTTGATAACTGGTGAGAAATACTTGACGATAACTGCACCCTCCTGGCGTCTATTATTTAGCTAAAGTGATTGACTTCGCGGGGATATTATTTGTCGATATTTCGTCTAGCGAATAATAAGCCAATGTGCGTATTTCGGAGTCTTACATTTTACATTCGATAAACGATCAATGACAATTATCCAAACTGTTGCCCAATATGAAAAATGTTAAGTACAAGTAAGTTCCAGAAAATCAGATAAGACGCAGCTAAGGCATCCAGACTTGAGACATTGGCTATCTTTATCGTAATTAATATCATTATTTCATTCATATTTAGTATTGTCTCAAAATAACTGACGAAAGATGTTTATTTTAAGTAGAAATGAGCGCGTACAGCTACATGCGGACCGGCATCCCGTAGTCATTAATATAATTGCGTGGTAGCTGCATATAGTTATAAATAGGATGCTTTTAAAATAGGCAGACTTTTTCGAATTTTTCTTGCAGTGGTTGCTGTCACAGCTTGCTGCGTAAAGAGCTGTAAATTTAGTACAGAATTTAGATCTATTTAATTCCTTTCGTATCAGAAATTAAGAAAAAATTAAAATAAACTAAATTTCTCCATTGCAACATACGCACGATAGAACACATTAAGTAATCAATTCTCGATGGATACTAAAGCTAACAGGTAAAAAAAAAATACCATACAAAACTTTATGATGCTGCATGTAGATCTTGTACGATTATCTACGTTAACGTAAAATCTAAGTTTTCATTATTACAGTAATAATAAATGTGCTTTGCTAAGCTGCTGTTAACGAACATTGTGGTAACGGTTGAAACCTACGCACGTATTATCTACTCTAGTATTCTCGTATCTGCTTTACGAGTAAACTTGCATTAATCTATGCCTTTTTTCATTTTTTAGTGAAAATTATTCGTACGAAGACGTAGAAGCAATCTGCAAGTTCTTGTTGGAAAAATCTCATTATCGTCCAAAAATTGGAATTATTTGCGGTTCAGGACTGTCAAACTTAGCTGATATATTACAGGAACAAGAAGTAATTGCATATTCGGATATACCGAATTTTCCCACATGTACAGGTGACAATCCCGGTGATAAACTCTGGGATATTTATAGGCATATTTTGCATTAATTTAATTATAATACTGCACTTGCCGTACGAATATAAGATACTAGTGCAAACTCCCGTCGCTTTGCTGACGGTTTACGATAATGTGCTCATTTAACAGATAGTATTACCATTTGATAGACCTGTCAGATTCGGAACTAAGATTGCTATAGCTCCTAAAAGATATTATAAGCTTGCAGTACTATGTCTTCTTTACGATATTAGTCAGATACTACCTATTACTGTTATGTACAGGCAGTTGATATAGTCTAAGTAAAATTGTAGTAGGTGACCATAAGAACTTAAAAATTAAAGATAGTTAATTTACTGACTGCTATCTTAGCTTGGAGATCAATATGAGCGAGTGTAGCACCACGTAGCATATTAAAAATTTCACAAGTACCGTAATTTGAGAAGAATTGGACAATGATACTGTACCATCGTAATGCTGTAAAATAAATTTTTAAGTATACAGTAATATACTATATTTTCTAAGATGGTGATTGTCTTTATATGTCTGTTCATGGGTACTTTACATTTGCCATTTGATATCCAATTAGTCATGTTGCATTTCTTATTTTGCTGAACTTTTATTGCTTCATTCATACACATTTATAAGGTGCTACAGTATCAAAAATCTATTTAGAAAAAGAGCATCATACATGATTTTTACTGCAATGTTTGCCTATGATTTCATGATGTAAAAAATAGTTCATGCTCTTAAGTTATTTCTTTCGTCAATAGTTCAAGGCCATAGGGCATGTTTAGTTTTTGGGATCTTAAACGATAAACCTGTTATCTGTATGCAAGGGCGATTTCATAAGTATGAAGGTTATTCAACATCTAAGGTTAGAGTTTAATTATTTATACAGAAGTAACTGTAAAATATTAGACTTCAATTCACTCAAATTCTTACTGTACAGTATAACTAATAAATATGTTAATTTACGCATTTATATGTAGTACTATCTATCAAAGACATACTATATGAATGTACTATACTATATTGTGATTACTTAGTTATACATGCTATAGGCTTTAATTTCACAGTAAGAGTGATGGAGGGTTCGATATCTCAGAGGATTGAGATTTAGTCGCCATTTACAATTATTACAACAAAGGGTTTATAAAAGTTATGCTTTATTGTAGGTTAGTAATGTGAAGTACAGTGAGGTAGTTACGGTAGATCAGCGTGCAAGCTGTCGTGAGTAACGAGTAGAAGTATTAGACTGTGAGAGACTAACTAGAAGACTAACTGAGAGGCTAATGAACTCTGAGGTAGAAATCGCCGGTATTTATAGTTTTAAAGATAGAGCACATGCAGAGAATAGGATTGTGGAATTAGATACAACATATACCATAACAGGTTACAAAATAGCAGATGATTGTAGAAAACAGCGAGTACCGTAATAACTAAATACAGTAGTCTATATATGAATGTAGAGTAAACGGACTGTAGATCTGTCTAAATATAAGAGTAATACAACATGTCTATATTTAAGAGTAGAATATAGTTACAGTATATTCTAAATACACTACAGTAAGTTATAAAGATAGCAGCTGATTCTTGAATTAGTTTGCAAAAACATGGATAAAAAGAATAGCAAGCACTTTAAACTGAGAAAAGATATTTTAAATACGTGATTAAGATACATAGTATACTATAGTTATACTATCATTTAAATGTAGTATTTGTTCTGCATATTTTGTTATACTGTAGGTTGCATTACCTGCTAGGCTTATGTATCTACTTGGAGTTGAAATTATGATAGTGACTAATGCCGCCGGCGGTATTAATAGCGATTATGATCCAGGTAACATTATGATCATAAAAGATCACATCAATTTTCCTGGTATGGCAGGTGGTAGTGTTTTACGAGGGCCTAACGATGAAAGGTAAGACTAATAACTTAGATAAATTTCACATTGAATATGAGGTTAGTTGCAGTTTAATATATACTTCGAACGAAGTTTATTTGATGCTTTACTGATGCGAACTAGATTTGGTCCACGTTTTCCAACTATGAATAATGTATATAATGACAAGCTGAGAGAACTAGTGAAAGTAGCTGCCAAAAATTGTGGAATATCTAATATCAGAGAGGGTGTATACTGCTTTCTAGGAGGGCCCAGCTTTGAGACGGTTGCTGAACTGCGCTTCTTAAAAGCAGCTGGTGTGGATGCTGTAGGAATGAGTACTGTGCCCGAAGTTGTTGCTGCGGGACATTGTGGCTTGAAAGTGTGTGGTTTATCGTTAATTTCTAATAAAGCCATCATGGATTACGATACTGATGATAAGCCTAATCACGAAGAAGTTTTAGATACGGGAAAAACTAGCTGTGCTAACATACAGTCGTTAGTATCAGATCTTTTAAGACTTATAGAAGTGTAGGCAAGATAACTATCGTATACATCCAATCATAAGAATGCAATAATTATCATAAAATATCGAAATTGGGCAGGAACTTGAATGGTTATATCACTAGATTGAAACAATTTGTTACGTTAGGAATATTTTGTTTGATTTCTCATACTATACGTAAATAATAATTGTTTGCCGTTGTACCTCATAATCACATTGCTTTACTTAAACGTATAAATTTTAATTTAATTTAATCTACTAACTTGTTTCATGATCAACTTACTTATGAATAAAAGGTTACGATGACAACAGCAATGCAAATTGATGAGAATACGTCTATACTGCGACTCGTATACGCGAGTATAATATAACGCGTACTCGTAATATATTCTTGCGAATAAATCACAGTTCGCCTGTATCTGCTATTTTCTTAATCGAATCTTTTATTTTGAAAAGCCAGCATATCTATGAGAAATTTGTTTTTGGTTTTCCTCATTTTCTTTAATGTTTATAAATTAATACTATATTATATTGCACCATCTATCTTTTGCCCTTTTTTTAATTTGATAATGAAATGGAACTGATAAGTAGTACAAGTGAGGCGTGGGTTACTGACTTTTGATTTGATAATATTAGTATTACTTATGCAGCATTTGCGTAATATTGTACAATAGGATATCGAGTGCGAAAGTGCTTTTATGAGTGCGTTTCTGTCGTGTTAGGATTGGCTAAGATATTCGAGATATTGTGGGTGTATACCTATAGAGCTATAAGAAACCAGATTTGGATACCAGGGACTTTTACAGTAGTAGTCGGTTTATTTTACGGGCAAAGGCCGAAGTCTGCAGGCCAGTGTCTGCCATTTTCTGAATAAAATTGACAAATTCGTATTTATAACATACTCGTATCAGGGACCTGTAAGATCTTACAAGTCCCTGCTCATACGTACGTAAGCACTATTAGGATACTTTTAATCGCTAAGGCAATTAAAATATTGCAATTTGTCTATTTAAAATAGATCAAGAATAGTGGGCACTAGCTGATTTTACAGCTTGGCTGCGATATGTAAGAGTATAACTATATATAACATATACACCTGCATGCAAAGGATGGCGTATGCTATAGACAGATTGTGTTCCGAGTTTAGAACCAGCCATTTGTTCTTTATTTACAGCAGTCCAATATAAGATAGTACGAGCGTCTGTCTGCCCGCCAATTTCGTTCTAGAGTACGCTTTTAGCAGTAAAATAACAGTACAGTAGTATTGACTTCCTTCGGTAGGACAGTTTCAACGAAGTGTACAAAACAATTTATGCAAAATAGCTAGAGCTAAGCTAGACCCCTACACCTGTCGATAGTTCGGTTTCGACGCAAATCTACTTGATGTTCTCTTTCTCCAAAAAGAATAAGCGGAGCGGACTGACGTACTGCGATACGCCTGCTATGGACTTAATGAAGCTACATGTTCTACTTCATCAGCCACCTTGGATATCAATCGCAATATCAGAAATTCCATTTCTTTTCTCGTTGTCTACAGCTGGCTTTTTAGAGGCAATCTTCATGTTGAAGCAATTTAAAAAAAAAAATTTTGGATAGAGGTGCCTACGGCATGAGGTATTCCCAAGCGGTCACCCATCTAAGTACTAACCCCACTCGACGCTGCTTAACTTCCGTGATCAGACGAGAACGGGTGTATTCAACGTGATGTGGTCGTAGGCGACAGTGAAAGTTATAATTGTCTATTTATATCATTAGTCGCATGCAGGTAAGGTACTATACTTCAGTTGTGTAATCCAGTCTAGTGAATTCCCACTATTCAGAGAGTCTGCCATGGTCCTCGGGAGGCAACTGTACATTGTACAATACAGTATGTACAGTACAGTGTACAGTACAGTCATTCACAGTACATAGTATTGTGAAATGGACATTACAATCCTCACAACTTACAGTACAGTACTGTACAGTACACGACACTGTACGGTACAGTAATGTACTGTACTGTGACTGACTCTAAAGCGCTTCGCGGGTTAATTAATTAACGGTCTTGTCAGCACCAATGATTGATGAACTATGAGTAAAAGTGCTCCGACATTGCTCGCTGGGCTACAACATTATTGAACTTTAACTTGGAGATTTTGTATACCCAGCCATTATTGAGGCATGGCTGATAAAACTGCACCAAAGAGTCAGCTCAGACTGGAATGGGTTTATGGATATCGTGGACATCAATGCCGTAATAATCTGTACTATACAAGTAGTAAAGAAATTGTTTACTTCGTAGCTGGTGTTGGCATCGTTTACAATATCAAAGAGCATAAGCAACGATTTTTCTTAGGCCATAACGATGACATTATAAGGTAGAACCTATACTACAACTGTCGCCATCTTAGTAGATATCATTCGTCTCTCTTGATTTCATCAAATGTGTACTTTATAGCCTCTTCTGGAAGCAAATTGTACGCCATGTAGATAGGGCAATTTCAAATTCATTGAACATGCGTCCCTTAGCAACGTTGTATCTATGATACAATGGCTATCACGTAGGGATCGAATTGGATAGTCATCGACGTAGTTCTGGATTGCATTGAGCTAATATAAGATTGAAAAATAGTTTATTCTTAACAGATTGTTAATGTAGTTTTGGTAAGGAAAATAGTTATCAAGAAAATCTTCATAATAAACACTGATTCAGTTCATTATTGTGATATTATCATAAAATACGTGTAAGATTAAAAAAAGTATTAATATGCTGTGGCATGTTAGTGGATATTTCATGACAACTTTATGGGTTAAATGATCCTTGTTGTCTTCGCAGTTAGAATTCTGTTGTTTACTCTATAGTACAGTAGCATACGTAATTAATAGTAACGAAATAACTTTTTGGAATAACAAGGCATAGCGTTATCGTAATAGTTCAATTTTTGAAGTACCAATCGCGCTAACTGATATGAACGATAGACATGGATAATGGCCTCGGCATACACTTGCCATTACTCATAACAATATTTCCACTAGTTATTAACCTACAAATTTCGCCTTGTGAATATCATATAATATTGCCTTGCTAAAGTCTGCAATGGCGCCTTGACGAAAATCTCCAATACAGATGCGTATACTGTAATACAGTAAAAAAAAATGACTATTTTAAATTAAGCGGGGACCATTTCGTTTTATGTTTATTGCTAATGAATTTTGATTATTGTCCACTGCACGTGTGAATAAGGATCAATATAGACCCAATCCATGTCAAAGCGAAAGCTTAAAATTACCCGATTTTACTTTGAGGCATAATACAAGAATTAGATCGAAATTTAATCAGTTTTCGTTTGAACTTAGTAATTTCATGGACAATATCTGATAATTTGATGTAACATCAATAGAATAATGAGCGTTCCATTCTGTACATATATACTGGCTAACAAAAACTGGTTTGCACGCTCTCGCGTTATTTTTCTTGACTGATCGCTCGATATGTTTACTCTTCTATCATATCTAGCTTAGCTTTGCATCCTGAAAAGAGATTGGTAGCTACCGGTCAAGTCGGTAATAGCCCGTATATTTGTGTATGGGATACCGGAACGACACAAGCTGTATCTATTTTAAAGGATTCTAATAAACGCGGTATTGCTGGTTTAGCATTCAATGGTAACGGCTCTGTAAGTTCAATAATGTTCTTTACTTATTTTTGTTCTATTTTTTCCATCGATTTTGAATACTCAGTTATAACATGCAATTAATACGTATTTCATATGATAGTCTGCTCTGACAGTGAAATAATTTATCACATTTTAATCGTTTATAGTTGTTAGTATCAGTTGGTTTGGAAGACTCACATCAAATTGCAGTCTGGGATTGGGCAAAGGGTAGAATCCTAGCTTCCGTTCCTGGACATACTGAAAGGGTAAGAATAAAAGGAAAATTGTGACCGTTTCATTATAGAAATCTATTATTTGCACTTATGTCTATGCTGTATAATGTGGCAATAAATTCCCTAACAGATCAATTTGTAAAAGTCAATATGTCTCAAGTTATGCTATTTTTAACAATGTGATAGGTGTTTGATGTTCAGTTTAATCCTTTTGTGAATAATCAACTGGTGTCTTGTGGAGTGAAACACATTAACTTTTGGTCGTTATGTGGTAATGCTCTTATGGCAAAGAAAGGTATTTTCGGTAGAGCTGGAGAAATACAAACACTATTATGCTTGGCATTTGCTCCTGACAGTATCATATATTCGGGTACATTAAGTGGTGATATCTACAAATGGCGAAACCACGAGTTGATTCACAATTACCAAAATGCTCATAGGGTAGATACACCTATTTTTATTATATCTATAGATGTCATTCTGTTGATCAATTGATTTATGCCCTACTACATAGCTATGTAAGACATACGGCAGCTTAAGTAGTAATATTCCAAAATTTTTTGTTGATGACACTATTATTAGAGTGCTATCTTTACTATATTTCAATGCAATGATGGCTATACTACTGGCTCTCGCGATGGTACTGTGAGATTATGGGATACAGAATTTAAACCGATCGTTAAGCTTGATCTTACGCAAACTTCGGGTGGCTATCCAGGTATTATAAAATGGTTTTGAAATATATTTGACAGAGGATACATTTCAGTATTAAATTTTAAAGAGGTATTTAAGTAGTATACTGTGCAAGCAGTTATATCAGAAAGATAAGTTGATAGCTATGCAACTACATAAACTACTTACTATATATACCCTGTGAATTAGAGGTGTGCACGTGAGAAAGTACATTATTATATACTGCGTGATAAATGGTGCGTTGATGAGTCCATAACATTGAGAACACTTCTCCTTAAAATTATACTATGATCTGATATCTATTCAATCCAGGGACTATTAGTATTCTCTGTTCAATTACTCACTTCCATACCGCTTTGGAATCAATAATTAAAAATATTTGTAAGATCTTTGCGTTAAAGCTCACTTACTTGTATAACTTCTCTGCTTGTACGCATGGTAAATTTTAAGCTTAAAAGCATTTCAGTTTGCAATGCTTAATTTAAATAGAAAATTCTATTAGTTACTATTATTTGTATCGCTCGGCAGCCAGTAAATATTTTTCGTGAAATAATTGTGGTGAAGGGAATAAATCGTCGAAATTTTTTGTTAAATCAATAGCTAAACAGACATTATTAAAATAACTATTGCAATATACATGCTGTATTCTCATTTTTTAATGTCTTCATAGATCTTTCTATTCGTAGTGTTTGCTGGCATGGAGATAAGATTTTAGTTGGGACCAGAGATAGTGAAATTTTTGAGATTTCTGTGCGTGATCGAGATAAGCCAAAATTACTTATTCAAGGACATGCTGAAGGCGAATTATGGGCTTTAGCACCCCATCCAAAAAAGGCGTTTTTTGTTACTGGCAGTGATGATTGTACCGTCAGGTTAGCGAGAGCGATGTTTCAGAGTTTTTACGTATTAGTTACTATATCGATATTAGATTCAAATACCAAGAATACTTGGATTACATTCTTCCATTCCTATCTCACGATCAAGGTTATGGAGTATGAGCGATAATCACCTTCTATCTAAAATAGCGGTACCGCAGCCGGTACGTTCAGCAGCAATTAGTACTGATGCTGTTCACATTGCTGTTGGATTACAAGATGGTTCCTTTGTAATTTTGAAAGCTAGGTATATATTACTACAGACTGGATAGATTAATACAGATCAGGATAAAAATTTTTTGCACATGAAATTAATTATTAACATCTAACTACGAGAACGCTTGACAAAATGCTCATTTTAATGTAGAGATTTGTCAGAGATATTAGTCACTAAAGATCGCAAAGAAGCCATTCATGAAATGAAATATTCACCCTGTGGAAATTTTTTAGCAGTCGGTTCTAATGATGGAATTGTAGACATTTATGCTGTTAATCAACGATATAAACATGCAGGTCAATGTTCTGGTAGTACAAGTTTCATTACCCATGTTGATTGGTCAGAAGATTCTAAGCATTTACAAGTAAACAGTGGCGTTGGAGAACGCCTTTTTTTTCGTATGCCAAGTAAGTGTTATGTGTAATACGTATACGGATAATATTGGCCTATTTATAATGAGCTACTAGAAATAATATCCTCAAATTGACCTTAAGTATCGAACTTCTTTTAACGAATTATAACGATCCTCATATTATTTTAAACATTGAGTTAACTATAACAACTCAATCAATTAGGTGAAAATATTTATCGAAAGATAACTTCTGTATCTAATGATATCAAATTCCATACAAATTTACAGCTGGTAAGCAGATAACTAATCAGGAAGAAATGGAATCCATCCACTGGGTATCTTGGACGTCAACATTAGGACCGGAAGTGAATGGAATTTGGGCTAAATACTCTGATACGAATGATATTAATGCTGTAGACACAAGTTATACTAATCAAGTCTTAGTTTCTGGTGATGATTTTGGTTTGGTTAAATTATATCGATTCCCATGTGTTAAAAAAGGTATGAAAAATTTCTTTGCAATATCTTGGGTTAATAATGATTGTCTAACTTTGCAATATTATTTATTTCTCTAATTAATATTTGATAATCGAAAATAAAATTGTGCATTAAATAGGAGCCAAGTTTAAAAAATATGTTGGACATTCCGCTCATGTTACCAATGTGCGATTCTCACATGATAAATCACGCGTCATCACTGTCGGTGGAGCAGATCATGCTATATTTCAGTGGAGATTTCTACCTGATGGAGCTGCGACCCCACGCGATCAAGAAGATGATGACCTACATGATCAGCAAAGTGGTATGATATTGTATTCTAAGTGATTCAACTTCTGCCATTGTGATTATTTCCTACAAAGCAATAATTTTTTATATTTGTTTTGATTTATATACAAATCATAGCATAATTATCTTAATCTTATAAGGTGAAAAATTTTAGCAAAGATAGAACTATTCTAAGTTAGGGATCGACACAGTAGATCAGAAATTTAACAAACTATTATTTTGGATTACATGTAGTATCTACATATTGTTATTTGGTTGCTGATAAAAATGAAATTAACAGTAAATTTATCTACTATCTTACAACAATATTATACCTATTGAAGTATACATTAAACCTATGCGTCTTTAGGCTTTGTAGATTCTGATAGTGAAGAAAGTGATTCCGATATTTCCGATGTTGGTGCTATGGATAGCGATATTGAAGTAGAAAAACAGCAAACCTATGAAAGAACTTTCTATCGTGAAGATGCTGTTGCACTGAAACAGCAGCATCGCCAAGATAAGAAAATACGTGGTAAAAGCACTGATAAAAGAGCTGGTGCACCTACTTTTGGCTTAGATTTACACTTTTCCTTCGGGTAAATTGAGCTATCGAAAATTGTTTTCAAAATAGATGCAATAATTAGATAAATGAATATTTTTTTATTAAGAAAACGACTTTATAACACATTCTTATTAATTTATGTTGAATTTTAAAGGTATCGTGGGTATGACTGTCACAATAATATATTTTATACATCTAAAGGAGAAATAGTCTATCACATTGCAGCTGTGGGTATCGTCTATAATCGTGAAGATAATACGCAACGTTTTTACCAGGGTCATACAGATGATATTCTATCGCTGTCAATACACCCTACCAAGGATATAGTTGCTACCGGTCAAGTGCGTTAACTAATAAGAATTTTAACTGTTAATAAATGCACTGCAGTAGCTAATGTCTTTGAAACAATATAAATGTGTTGGTATTGCCTTAGGTTGGTCGAGATCCTACGATACATTTATGGGATGCGGCTACTTGTCAAGTACTTTCCGTCTTGAAAGGGCAACACTCTCGCGGAGTTTGTACAGTAGATTTTTCAGGTAGGATAACATCAATTTGATTGAGAAATATTGCTAACAATAAATAAATCTTGAGTTATTTTTATTTGATGTACTCAATTTTAAGATGATGGAAAGAAATTAGCTTCAGTTGGGCTAGACGATAATCATACTATCGTTGTATGGGAATGGAAAAAAGGAGAAAAAATTGCAACCACTAGGTAATAATCTCTAAAAGATAATTACAGTTGGAAAGAAAATTCTTGGTAATGACATAGGTATTGACGTTCAATAAATAAGACTCTAAAATTTGTTGCAAAATCTCTTTAGGGGCCATAAGGATAAAATATTTAGCATTAAATGGAATCCACATAGTCATGATCAGGTTGTTACAGTTGGAGCTAAGCATATCAAATTTTGGACACAAACTGGCGGTGGTTTCACATCAAAACGTGGAACTTTTGGCCAAGCAGGGAAATTAGATACTATGCTGTGTTTGACATACGGCAAAACTGCCGACACTTGCTATTCTGGGTGTGCGAATGGACGAATTTATCATTGGCAAGGTACAAGCTTAGTTGAGACCGTTAAAGGTCATGAAGGACCCGTATTAGCTATGTGTACTTTGGAAAAGGTAAATTATATTATTACTACTGCAACTGTAGTCGCTAATATAAAATGATGCCTTAAATTCAGATCTATTTTTGATGTATTTGAAGGGTTTTATTACCGGTGGCAAAGATGGAACTGTTGCTTTATGGGACGATTCATTCAAGAAATGTATCAAAAATTATAAAATTACGCGGTCCGCTTTGGCTCAAGGTAACTATACATCACTAATGTTTGACGATAATCCATCTATCAGATCGGTAGTGCTTGGACATTCAAAAATATTACTTGGAACGAGAAATAGTGAGGTATTTCATTCTTTCTTGAAATACATTATAAAAATTCCACATAGCTATTCTAAATTTCATTTCTACTTTAATGACGATGTAGGTCCTTGAAATGGATAAAGGTGGTACCATAAAAGTATTAGTTCAAGTAAGAATTAAAACATTGCGATATTATTGTTACCGTTCTGTTAGTAATTAATGCATGAAATACGATAAAAAGAGATCATTACTATCTTTGAGTAATAAATTATCTTCTTTTTATTGTTAATAGGGTCACTGCGAGGGAGAACTATGGGGATTAGCTACTCACCCTTCTGAGCATATTTGTTGTACTGTCGGTGATGATCGATCTGTAAGAATTTGGGATTTGACGAACCGACGACTAAAAAATTTTCGCAAGCTGAGAAAGCCTGGTCGATGTGCAAGTTATTCACCAGATGGACGAGCCATTGCTATTGGTTTCAAAGATGGTAATACTAGATTTCCAAATTATCCAAAGTATTATTTAATCTTTACTCATTATTAATTCTTTGCTCAATTACAAAATGTACATGCAGGGAGTTGTTGCGTTATTGACTCGAGTTCATTAGATGATATGGCAGAATTTCATCATCGTAAGGAAGAAATTTCTGACATACGATTCTCACCTGGTAAATGATATTATCATATTGAATGTAATTGTTAATGTTCTGTTGCTTAGTGTTAATGTCCTTCAAATATTTGTTTTACAAGGTCAAGGAAAGTATTTAGCAGTGGGATCTCATGACAACTTTGTTGATATATACAATGTACTAAATAGTAAAAGAGTAGGGATATGCAAAGGAGCATCTAGCTACATCACTCACGTCGATTGGGATAAACGAGGTAAGGAATCCGTTGTTGCGTAACAACAAGGGTAAATGTTTTTACGACGGTCAAAACTGTTGCTATTTTAGCTAGAGTGCCAAATAACTTACCATATTTTCGGTTACTAATGATTTTTATTGCTGATACGGTTTAAGGCAAATTAATACATGTCAATACTGGTGCGAAGGAGGAGCTATTCTTTGAAGCTCCAAGAGGGCATCGACAAACAATTCGAT
This sequence comes from Trichoplax adhaerens, assembly GCF_000150275.1. NCBI lineage: Eukaryota > Metazoa > Placozoa > Uniplacotomia > Trichoplacea > Trichoplacidae > Trichoplax > Trichoplax adhaerens. The sequence continues at coordinate 158,051 of NW_002060974.1, forward strand.
CAGCCGAACTGGAAAAAATGGACTGGAATAATTGGACTTGCGTTTTGGGAAGTTTATGTGAAGGCATTTGGCCTCATAAATCCGATGTGACCGACGTTAATGCTTCCCATTTAACATCAAAAGGAAAAATTCTAGCAACTGGAGATGACTTTGGATTTGTTAAAATATTTGGTTTTCCAGTCAAGGTTTTAAAGTTATTAATTTGCTATTTACACTTTAAGTAAAACTTTATCCATAGTATTGGAAAATATATTTAACTAGCACAAATACACTCGTTCGAGAACAGAATGCTGTCAAAATAAAATCAGAATGGATCCTTATTATGATAGAGTGCTTTACAATTTACTGTACTGTAGATAGTTTTAGTGGATTATAATATATAGTGGTTATTAATTCAGTATTTTCCTAATTATTTTGAATTATAGTATACAAATTGTGTGCTGCATACTTTCGCTGTATTTTTAGCGTCCGATGAATAATTGGATATACTTATCGTTTAATATTTGAACTCTAAAATAGGGTAAATTTGCTAAATTTAAAAAGTACGTTGGTCATTCCGCTCATGTTACCAACGTACGTTGGACGCACGATAATAAATATCTTATTTCGACTGGTGGAGCCGACACATCAGTTATGGTCTGGGCTAATAAAGGACGCGCTGGGTACGGTGAAAGCGATGACTCCGATACTGATTCAGAAGAAGAAGGTATTAAAATTTTGTTTCACTACTTATTGTTATGATTACGATCATTCATGATAATCGTTTATGGTGTAGTAAGAACAGTTAAATAACTATGATCATATACAGGTGGTTATGATAGCGATGTTCAACGCGAAAAGAATATAGATTATGATGCAAAGACGTATGCAAATCCGATACGAAGAAATGAAGGTACTAAACCTCACATGAAAGCAGACGATCAAGAGGCTATTGATGTAAAGTAAGTACAGTATCTTAAATGTTAAGCGAATATTTTACAGTAACTCTATTTTATAGTGTTTGTATACACTACTCTATCCAGTTATTCTCTTATTGCCATCAATATATATATATTTCATACATTGCTGTTTGTTCCTTTTAGTCGGCCTCAAGTCAGCCGTGGTGTTGCGGGACCGCCTAAAGTACTAAAACGTGATCCACCACAGTTAGCGTCAGGAAAGAAGCGCAAGCCACTTTACGTTCAGGTATATCTATACAGTAATAATCAAAATATATTTGTAAACTTCTATAATAACGTTGCCTGATAAATCCTATTTTTCCGAATTGTACAGGACATGAGATTAGATCATGTTTTTGGATATCGTGGATTCGATACACGTAACAATTTACATTATTTACCCAATGGAAATATCGTTTATCATGCTGCAGGCACTGGAATTGTTCGGGACATGGCTAATGGAACACAATCATTCTATCTGGAACATACGGACGATATCTTATGTTTAAGTGTCAATCAAAACCCTAAATTTGAAAATATTGTAGTAACAGGTCAACTAGGTAAAGTGGCTATGGCTCACGTATGGCATGCTTCTTCTAAAGAGACTTTATCTATCTTACGTGGATTTCATAAGGGTGGTATTTGTGCGGTTAATTTTAGCAGCAGTGGAAAATTAGTATTGACGGTTGGGATTGATGATAATCACTCTGTTGCAGTATGGCAATGGCAAGATGGTAAATTTATCATATAAATCACAAATTTTAATAATATCCAAAATTAATATACTTTTTTATAACTTCAAGTTTTACTCGGCTAGCTAATGAACATCTTACTTGTATTGTAAAGGTACGAGAGTGGCAACGTCGCATGATCATAACGAGAGGATCTTATATGCACAATTTCGACCTGATTCTAATTCTCATTTCGTTACTGTTGGTGTTAAACACGTCAAATTTTGGACTGTTGCTGGTGGAGCTTTACTTGGTAAACGTGGTGTTTTTGGACAGGGTGCAGGGGAAGATCTTTCCAATTTGAAGATGCAAACGATGTTATCAATAGCCTTCGCACCAGTAAGTTAAATGTAAAATTAATAGGAAATTGAATGCTAATACTCGTACCGATCTTAATAATAAATACACGTAAGTTAAAATATTACGCTTTTCCGTAGGTATTAGCACAAATGAGCAATTATATACTTATGAGACCTAACTATCATAAGCTTACGATTTGTTTTATCTACTATTAGAATAATGTCACATATACCGGAGCCATGAGTGGAGATGTGTATGTTTGGTCTGGCAATCAATTAGCTCGAGTGATTAGTAAGGCTCACACTGGGCCAGTCTTTACTTTGTATACAACTCAAAAAGATGGATTAATTCTTAGTGCCGGGAAGGATAAATTGTAAGTATCATATTTTTAATCCCACTTAATGATTATGGTCATTATTTATTTAATATTGACATACAATGACCATATTATATAGTGCAAAAGAGGGAGCAAATATTAAATTATGGGATATTGAAATGAAACGATGTAAAACTTATGGTCTTGGTAAAGAATTCAGTAGAACTATCGTTCGAGCTGTTAATCGCCACAAGGTCTATGATGATAAGATTCAATTTTCAAGTTATTCGATTAGTCTCCGTTTAAATTTTAATATAAAAATTTCTTTGCATAATATTTATGTGTATGTAGGGAAAATTACTGATAGGAACACAAGAGGGTGATATTTTAGAGCTGGCGGAAAAAGGCGGTGTAGTCCAGGTAGCTGATAAATTAATGGCCGTAACGGTTGACGGGATATAAATTTAAAATTGAACCTGCTGAAATCAGTTCTTATGTCTTACAGATTGTGGCCCAAAGCCATGCCGAAGGAGAAATTTGGGGATTAGCTACTCATCCGCAATTGCCGTTCTGTGTTTCTGCTAGTGAAGACCAAACTATTTGTTTATGGGACGTTAGCAAGCAGGTATTTGAAATGGTTGTTTTCAATTTTTTAATGGAGATATGCATGTATTGTAATTGCTACGTAGATATCACTTATAGCGGGGCTGAAAATATCTAATAACATTTTATTATGTAAAACACACAGGCTTTAGCTATGAAAGCGAATGTAGGTCAACCTGCTCGTTCTGCTTGTTTCAATCCAGCTGGTGATATTGTTGCTGTCGGTCTTAAAAATGGGGAGTTCTTATTATTAAAGCCAACACAAGATAGCTTTAAGATCATTAGTAGAAAGCGTGACCGCCACAAGTCCATTAATGATTTGAAGTAAGATTTCGTGTTATTAAGATTTATGCGTTGGGGTTGATCATTATATTAATCGTGAAAATGATATCAGAGTTCCACAATATAATGTGTGTGCATATATCGCTGTGGTTTATTCGTATATTAGTACCATTTTCATTGCCATCCTTTATTTTATTACTGCTGCAGTTTATTATTAGAAGTGGATGTAATTAATATACAATGTTTATGTTGGTAGTGTATGGTATTTTATTCATTTTAAGAATGACTATATCTTTGGTCGATATATTAATAGTTATAATGATTTTGAAGTATATTATCAGAGTTCAAACACGTTCTCGATATTTATGTTATAGATTCAGTCCTGATGGTCGTTGCTTGGCTATCGGGTCAGACGATAACTGTGTTGATTTCTATGATACTGGTCCAGGCAGTAACTTGACTAGACTTGGATATTGCAAAGGGATACCTAATTATGTAACTCAACTTGATTGGTCTGCCGATAGTAATTATGTTCAGGTATATTTATACTTATGGTATCTTAATTCAATCTATTGTATACATCTTCATCCATCCAATTAATAGATCACATTACTGTTATCATCATACAGGTTAGTACCGGATCGTATGAACGCTTAATTTTTTCAGCTCCTTCTGGCATTCAAATTACTGATAAAAAAAAAATTAATACTATTACTTGGAATACATGGACTAGGTAAAACTATTTACTGATTTGTCTATTTACAGGACATTCTTAATCGCCAGTGTTATTATTTCTTAAATAGCGTATTAGGTGATGAGGTAGTTGGTGTGTGGCCTCGTAATGCTGATAATGCGGATGTTAATTGTGCATGCGTGACAAATACTTGTGAAGCAGTTGCGACAGGAGATGATTTCGGTTTGGTTAAACTATTTAAATTTCCATCAACCGAAAAGCATGTAAGTCTTTAATTCTAGTTTTTTCTGTAATAAAGTAGTACTGACATTAATTCAATTCTATAGCAATTGAAAAATGTAAGCGTTTACTTTAGCTCATTGAAATCGTTTTATTGCCGTTTGATCGTTGACATGACATTTTTAACTAACTAGGCCAAGTTTAAAAGTTTTGTGGGTCATTCCGCTCATGTTACCAATGTTAAATTTACATGCGATGATCGATATTTAGTTAGTGCTGGAGGAGACGATTGCTGGTATGTTACCCATAAATTGTAATTAGTTGTCACGATTACCTAATAAAGTGAAAGTTATTTAATACTGAAAAACTATCACAAATTGACGCGACGATTACTTTTTCTTTTTCTTATTTTAGCATTTTTGTCTGGAAATGCCAATAGATGATGAAAAACTGATTTATTGTCTTGAATATTCTAGAAAATATTTACTTTTTCACCATCAAATAGCAGTATCATATCTAGCACTTACATTTGATATTTATCGATATTCGAGCTGCTATTTTAAATGGAAGTAAATCCTATACACCAATTCAATTTTACAGGTTTGATTATCGATCCAAGATATACTTTATAGTTCATATTGTAAAAATCGCCTTTAATATGCTATTACTCATTTTTCTAGTGATTCAGCTATTATTCTTTTATAATATTTCTAACAGATTTTCTATCTGTACAGCCAAGATTTATAACCTTCGATTAGAATACTGTCTTACAAGATAAGGGATATCATTTTATATCGTGTTGGTCAATACGAAAGAGTTGATTGTTTGTAATTGACTCTCAATAATAAAATTTTACAGTTCTTATTTCTATTTTGCTTACAAATCGCTAAAGTAATTCCCAAAAATCGATGTTATGATAATGACAATTGAAGGTTTAAAACTGTATAAACATTTATACGCTTATGTTTCCAAGCAGGCAAAAAAGTCTTGTTTATTATCCGGTATTAAAAAAATCTACAATACAGCAGAGTTTTGCAAAAGGAGCATGCTACAGACAACCCGCACGAAAATATTATCAAGAAAGCTGGAGTGTCGGGTTGGGTCAAGCATCAAAATTTTTACGGAACTCTGCAATATAAGCAATGCATCATCAAAATGTTACATTACTTCAGAAGTGATGATAATGCACAAAGCAAAAATTGGTAATCCTAACAGAGTTGTCATTATGAGACTGGTCTTCTCATGTCAACATTGATATAGACAGATCTAAACCTTTTATCATTTTTGATTTGTGCATAATTTGCGTATTAAAATGCTAAAGGATAGATTCAATTGTCAACCTGTATCAAGTACGTTTGTGAAATGCAAATGAAGAATATAGTATAAAGTTAGGCTACAAGTAGAATACTATGCAATCAAATAGTTAAAATTAAAATATTTGTTTTAGGTGACATTAATGAGGTTGTAATGATCACAGTAAATCATCGGTACTGATCATGATATACAGTATATTTCAACTAAGAAAATTGTTCACTTTAATTAAGGTTGGGAAATGACCCTTTAAAGTATCTTTATCATTACCATACACATTTTACATGGATTAATTGTTGATAGTAATGCATTTTGGGCTGACTACTCACCCTTGGAAAGCTTAAATAATTATCAATAACTTTCGGATCTCATTTTTATCATAATTACTGTAGTAAGTCTACAGCTTTTCTACAACATTTAATTTTTATCTATCGGCTGCTATTGGTGCTGCTTGCTATACAATTTATAGCCTATAATACAAGTATTAGGAATAATACAGCACAATCAAGGAGATGGTTTAAACTTAAGCTATGTTTGAGCTATTAAAGGAATTGACCTTTAAACTCTATCTACGAGTCAAAAGCTAGCTATGATGTATAGCAAATTACATTCATTGATCCTCAATTAATCTTAGTCTGTAGCTACGAATATAAAGTTAGCAGTAAATATACTGATAGAATAGTAAAATGTAATTTATTAGCTCTTCTAAGGCTAGTATATCGTCAAATGATCTTGTACTTTAGAGTAATAATAATTACACAGGCTAGCATAGACATTGAATAACCTATTCTTTAATCAGCTTGTTGTCGATTGATCTTGTGCTCTATAAATTTTGTAGCTTTAGCTACGGTAGATGGTAACAAATTCTGAATAGCAAATTATTGTAATCCAATTCTATGATGACCAGAATGTTAGGAGTTGATCTCCTACTTTGTATAACTCACTGTTAGAACGGAGAATCATAATGAATATTCCATTTTGATGCTAATTTAATCTGCATTATGCTGCAATTTGGCTGTGGACGTTATTCTACCTTTTTAAGGTTGATAATAACTGGTGTATGAAATTTTTAGGATTGAAGTAGTTAATTTAATCCATTTACGATGTGTTAAAGTCTAAGTTTTGAATCTTAGAAGGATAAAATAGTATCTTTAAGAGTTAAAAATTCTTCTTTTATAAGGGTATGATCGCTTCACGTTAACTTGTTCTAGCTATTTCTATCTTTTTCTTGACCGTTTTCGATGCTTAGTTCATTAATAATAAATTGCAATGGATCTTCAGGTCTTTTATGAATGATTTCACAGGTTAATTGCTAGCAACGGCAATATAAAAAGATAAAAATGAAAATTATCAACTGTAAATTAACAGATGGTTTACAGACTACCGATGATTGGAAGATTTTAATTATGTAATAATCAAATCAAAATTTAAATTTAAATGAAAAAAATTAGGTTAATAAAGATGCTAGAAGGAATGAATAGGTAAAAATTAAGCTTTCTTCTTCCTAGATTTCGAATTAATTTATAGTTGATGAAAGTCAACTTTAATAAATTAAACTTTATGTATCGTATAATACTATCGATAAATTGAAATCTACACGGTTTATTTTTTCTTTTTACTTTCTCTAATATTGCAGATAGTTAAAGTTTATTTGTGGTCATTACGTTTACATCAATAAAAAATCCATAAAATCAATATTCCCTAATACCAGGCGATAATTGACCGTGAAGGAAGTTAGATAGCTATAATCACTATACTTTAAATATTATGGTTATAACGTATATATGATGATAAAGTGATATTATGTATAATAAATTCAAGAAAAATTCAATTTGAGAACACTTTTAAAGCATGAATAACATAAGATTTCGACCCATACTTTTAGTTCATTTGCAAAATATGGCAAAAATATTGCAATTACGATGTTACGATATTTGAAAGTGTAACTATTTAGGCCGTACCAAAGTGATAATGTCAGAGATTAATAGACATTTCATATGTTTACTTTATTAAATTGATTTAAATGATAAGATTTGCTTTTGTGAAAAGATGTTTTAAGCGTTGAGGAATAATAATGGCAAAGCATTTATAAGTTACTACCAATTATAAATTTGATTACCTTAGTCTTATTGATTTTATAAATATTATTCAACGATAAAATTTACACAGCTGGAAATTTTTGTGCGGGTAGAAGACATTATTCAATCTGGATTCTTATATGCTATGATAGTTACTATTCCTTTTTTATTTTATAGCAATTTTTGTTTAATGATAAATTAGCCAAAACTAGAAGCGTTGTAGAAAGCTATGGGGCAATATATATAGTAGAAGTAATAGATCCTTTCTGGTACCCCGTTGTGTTAATAAGACGACATTGTACTATGAATACTCGATCAAGCATAATTTCAATAACTTGTAACATATAAAATTATTGCTATATGTCGTTTTAAAATATATCATATTGTCAGCTATAACCATTTGTATGCTGACTTGGAGCATTTTCATTCACTGGAAATGAATTATATCGTTTGATCGAATGGCAAGCTATTTAAAAGCGCGTAATTAGTCCATGAAAAATTATTGCATTTAATTCGGTTGATAGGTTACGACATATCGTCATGATACTTGATAATCATAGCCTTAGATCAAATAAGTAAAAAATAGGTTAATTGAAAGGCTACTTTAAGATAATGAGATTATGTAAGGTAAAAGTGCTGCTATGAGGAGTAGGTTTACATGAGATGATGATGGAAATAGCAGTCTTCGTTCTATCTATTTAATTGTAATGTAAACTTCTATGATAGAGATCTTTTACATTCGATGATCCAATCACGACGCCTTACATTAAATAGCAGAAGATCGGAAATAACATCTGATGAAAACCGTCATTATACTGTGATTCAATTAGATAATTTCGATTGAAATATAACGTATCATGCCGTTTATGGATGATCTCCTACGACATAAACGTGGATAAAATTAGGGTGAGTTGGCGTATTCATTTAGGTATCACGTAAAAGACCGAGATTTCAGGTATTCTACTCAGTTAACGACATATATAACAACATGATAAAATAGTACAGTATTGCTTTTATATATTCTTGCTATATTAATTTATTCAATCCAATCAACAGTATTGACTGCACAAAGTAGAAATTAAACTAGTATCGGCGCAAAAGAAGTCATGTTTTCACTTCATACTAACCTGTAACATATGGAGAATTTGATGTTTTTCCATATATTGAATGGCTTTATGATATGGGCTTTCGGTTATTTCGGTGATTTTCTTATTTTCATCCTGTTGATCATGGTTCGCAGTTATTTCTTTCGTTACTGTAGTTGTCTTCATATCTGTTACCATCGACGATTCTGTTGACGATAATTTTGTTTCCATCGATCTTCTACCTCTACTATTACATGCTCCAAAGATGGCTAGTAGTTATGATGATTGCTACAGTGGCAAAATAATGTTTGATCAAGACGATAGTAGAAACAATACTAGCAGAGGTTGAGCCCGTCGTTGCTATGGAAACCAAAGTGGCGAGTTAATTAGACTGACAATAGTAGCTAAGAGGATAACAATCATTATGCTGACTGATTATTTCGTCTATATAGATGCTCATAAATCTCTATGAATTGACTCATTTTAACCTACGTCTTGCTGTGTAGCTCAAGTAAGTATGTTAATTCATAATAAAACTATAAATCAATTGTCATTTATAAAACATGGATCACTTACAAAGATTGCATGTAGTATCATGGATGAGAACTAGGTATTGCACTTGATTATACGCTACTGGACTATTGGTGTAGTAAATAACGGTATTAGAATCTACACATATGTAATTAACGAGTAGTTGTGTAGTTATGGGATAACTAATTGCACATATGTCCATATATACGCCTATATTCATACACAATTAATACATAGTACTAGTGTAATACCATCGTATTTAGATACAGCACTGTAACCTAGCATGGTATTATGTAGATTACTATATATTTAGAGATAGTATATACAAGACGTATATTCTTTATACAGCGAGGAATTGGATACAATGACTTAGATAGTACTTTAATACTTAAAGTAGCTCAATAAAGTTGTGCTAATACATTGCAATTGGTTTGATCTTGATAATAAAATTTCAATCCTCTACCAGTATGAATTAATTATCATAAATCTAGTAAACATTAAGATTACAGCATCATTGTACAGCTAAGAAAATACTTAATGTCAAAATTTTATGCTTTTTTGATCAAAGGGGTGAGCATAGCGCAATTTAATTTTTGCTATCGTATAACATTTCAAGCTCAAAAGCTAAAAACTAGTTTTTCGGTGAGCTACTTTCACGTTATCACATTCTGTGACGTTAGTATAGTGTTAGAGATGTTTATATCTGTAATCTCAGGTGATTTAGCTTGTAAGCACGACTGGATTATTTATTGTAATAAAGCTGCCATCTTACGTATCTATCTTGATATATAAGTGCAGCATACAGTATATGTCAAAATTTCATCTTACCTTATTAAGAAAAAGAAACTAGTGCGATTGATTTTAGATGATCAATTTTGTACAATGCTCAATTCGTATATAATTATAACTGACTAGAGTTTAATACCATTATAAAATATTTTCTTAAGCTCTAATATTAATTTGAATATAGTCTTACAAATTGAACTGATTGCTGTTGTTCTGTAAATTCCTCTGCGATGCAATAGTTCATTTTTATTTTCAAATGATATTACAAAGATTAATGGTATTTTTGATCTGCTGCCAGCTGTGCACATTGTATTTATAAAATTTGTTACTAACAGTAAGTACAGTATATTCGTATAGTATTTCAACGCTATATTATCTTCGAGACACCCTACTCTGGTATAGATTATTTTTGTTTTATACGCGTACACTGCAGCTAACCGTGTTTATACAAATTTAGCTAGCTCTCAACTATGGTAAGCTAGACAGGCGATGCTATTGGTCGCTATCAAGTGCAGTGCTAGAATAGAAGGATATAATGCACATTCACTATAAATTTATAACCCATATCATTATTGCCAGTAATTTGGAATTATCATTGAAAAGGGACAAGCAGTTTTATTTGTAATATACGCGTATTATTACAAATATAATTTTTTTCATGTTAGTACCAACAATGAAGAAGTATACAACAAAAATGACTTTGCCATATCAACGGTTACTTAATTCTATATATATCAAATAAATGTTATCCATCCATTAATTACAAATAATAGACAGTATCGATTAGAAATTACACAAGCTGGAAATTTCTAATCATGGTAGATGATTGATTGACATAAACTTAATTTTCTCTTTTAGGCTATTTGACGGTCAAACAATACGATGGAATATAGCAATTTTTATCTATGCATGACATGTTATGCCTTTGAGATACGACAGCAATGCAATAAACAATCAATTGCATCAGATTCTTTCTATTGATTCATTGGTTTTAAAATAGAAGCTTATTGCTGAGATAAATTAAATAGGCAAATTTTCTCTTTGTTAAATTGATTTAGAAAAATCTGTTTAGCAATTATAGCCTTTTGCTTAGAAGATAGTACAAAAATGTAATTGTTTATTTGATGAGTTTACATCATCTTTAAGTAATTACCTTTCACTTTTCTTAAGATGTTTGACAAAATTTACAGATCTCATGTAGCTAAGTCCTGATGCAACCGTTGTAGCTGCAGTCGTAAACCTATTGCCCATCATGATTGATTAAAAATTAGTTCATTAGAAGTAATTAAAAAAATGCTAGAAAAAATAATAAGGCTAGTGACGAACCATAAGATCTGGAGCATAGGATGATGTATAAAGTCAAATATGGGTGCTGCTATAGACATGAATATCAGCGATAATTGTAGACCGGTATTTAGCTAGCAAGATAAGAATGGCATGATATTAAATGATATAGCATATGTCTTCAAGTTATATTTGCAAAGTCAGTAAAGGAAATTTGCTTCTAATTATAAATGATAAGCTCCCATATTTCCAGTGAGTCGTACTATGTTGAAAAATTTGCAAAATTTTTTAAACGTACTAAACTGTACGCGTAGGTACAAGTATGCAGTAGACATTACCTTACTAATACCAAGCGGATGGATTTCGGCGGGAGCATGCCTTGTACTGAAAAATCGGTTGAGAGTAACCTACAATTAAAATAGATAGATATACTTTTTAAGTTATTCCAATTTACAGTAAGTACCAAAATTACAAATGTATCGAGTCGCTGCGCAGTAGCAAAAATCATACAGGTGGAGGAAGTGTTTTAAATCGGTAGTAAAAAGCGTATGTCACTAATCCAATGTCTCTTGATAGAATGATTGCAGTAATTTGCCCTAGATACAGTAATAAATGGATCATTAGTAATGGATTAATGTGGCTAATTTGTTGATCAATTTTAACCTACATGGAAGTAATGAAGCAGCAGTTAGAGATACGGTTAAGGTACACATAAGAATTTTGTCGGAAACGGGGTCTAATACGGTTCCAATTAACGATTTTTGGCTAGAGTAACGCCTTGCAATCCAGCCATCCAGCTATATAGAATTAAATGAACAATGATTTACACCTTGATAATAAATAGCGACGTAATACTGTCATTTTTATCCTCTATGTCTTCCATAAATAATAATAATTATTGCATCTACAGGTAATCAACAATACATTGCATTAATCTATTAATACATTGTGTGTTTGAAAGGTTAACTTTCAAATGAATTCTAGACCAACCATTTGATTTTACTGTATATTATGATATCAGATATACTCCTCATTCAATAATTGTAATGCAATTACGTTTTAATTTAATAGTAATATACTGTAGCAGATTATGTTCTACTGTCGTTAGACCTATTAACTATGCTGAAATCAACACATTGTGTGTCTGAAACGTTAACTTATAAATGAATTCTAGGCGAAAGATTCAATGTTACTGTCTATTATGATATCAGTTATACTCCATATCCAATAATTATAATACCATAGCGTTTTAATTCAATAGCAATATACTGTAGTAGATTATGTTATACAGTAAGTAGATAGACATGTAAAGTTTAACTCTCAATGATCTCATTCAAAGGCTAGTTGATTAGATGCAGTAATGGCTATATCTAAATTAGCACTATGTAATTGAGATCTACATCTATTCTATTTACCAAATCAGTTAGGCCAGCAGCAGTGAAAAGTATTAAAGCACTTGTGAAATGATCTTGTAGTAACAAATAGGCCAAGTATGGAGATAGGACAAGTCGTGTCATGGATAAAATATTCGGTACGGTTATAATTCGATCTCTCTATTCAAAAACAATGAAGAACGTTATTAGTTTAGTCCTAATCAAAAAAGTTACCGTTGTATCTTCTCAACGCATATTGTATTGATATAATACATTACGGTTTAGTGTTAACATTGGCCATATTAAAGTCATCAATGACATGTTGTATGAGCTTGATGATAGGATTCAATGACACTATGTCTATTGGCTACGGTTAGTATGTCTACACTACGAGATGCAATAGGCTAAGATGTTTACTAAAACACTTTTCAACTTACATCTATTGTAGAATTGAGTATAGTAGCCATAGGATGTTGTGTTTTAGGTGGAGGCTATTTTAAGGTTAAACGACGTGACAGTGTCGTCTAAAAAAGTACAACATGTTGTAGGTCATGATGATCTACTGCAGCAGCACAAGTTAGTACGATAGTCCTAAGCGATATTCTTTTACAGTATGCTATACGGATAGAGATGCTTGTACTCGTTGTAGTCTATTTTTTCGAAGAGAATACTACTGTATCGATTGGAAAACAATCATCTTGTCTCTTTTTGAGCGACTGGAAATGATGAGCAATCAACAGAGAATAGATCGTATTCTTCTCCAGTTATGCTTATCACCCGAGTCGAACTGATCGTAATGGATAGAGACTGCTAACAGCCTCCATGGCAGTATCTCTATCCAAGACACCATCATACAGTAGTGTCAATAACAAGGACCGAGATTGTATCTTGATGATTGTATCGATAGCTCGTTTAATGTATGCAGGAAAGTATTAGTAGCGCTGCATGGCATAGGATAGTGTAGCAAAGGCTTGGAGGATGTTGAACTTACAAGTATGGCGTATCATTTGCACTTACATATCGTTCTATTGAAGATGGTTGTTCAGAAGTATAGGATCGTTTTGGTAATACAACATCTGTTAGAGAAATAGAGCGAATCATTGAAGGAGGTGGTAAAGGACGATGAGTCCATAACATTGCAAGCGATTGGCGACCAGATGTGCCATTGCTTGCGTTGCAATGAAGCCTTTTGGAAAGCAACAACGTTGTTATGCGACCTTGACGGCCAACTACATGGCCAATACTAGTCATAGGATACCGTAGAACAGGATACATGATTAACAATCCACTTTAGAGTCTAAATAAGGTGTAATAAACTTGCAATAGTAGATTAATTGAGCTTTGATCCGCCGAGAAGGAGCGGCAATAGAGCAAGAGAGAGAAAAGGAAATGGCTTGCAGCTAGCCAATTTGGCAGTGTTTTGTATGCTTTTAGCGGAGGTCCCTCCTGCTGTTGCCTCTTTGTCCATACAATCCATTGTTACTATCACAGATTGTATGCTGTAGGCTAGATCGCTGGGTATGTTTTGCGTGATGGAAATGACTTGTTTGCTGAGAATTTGCAAAGGGATAGAAAATGCTGGTCAGAACGTTCAAAACGTGCTGATCGACTCTTTTACTGGTCATTTGAAGTAGAGTCGATCACTGCAACGCTACATTACCCTATTGACGATGGCCAAAACTGTCATGTCGTAGTCATCTAAATGAGCAGGTTGGTTTTGCCAAGGATTACGAGAAGAAGACTTTCTTCTTCTTCTAGTAGTCCATGGCTAGGATGAAGAGCTATTTCAGTCCTTGTGGATTGTATGAATAAGCTCATAGCACTAGTTATTGTGTGTGCTCCGTTGTTTACTTGCAAGCTATCATTTGCATATCCTCCATCTTGCTGCATGCAGAACATTTTAAGATCGAGTTCTACTCGTATCATGTTTTATTTGCACAGTAGGCATCGTGGATGCAAAATATCATCATTCACCTCGGCTTTTTCTGATCCTATCGGATATCAACATGAATACTAGCAAATTCGATCAAGGCTTACTATCGACAGGTTTTAGCGAGTTTGTCTAGCTCAGAACGGATAAGCCAATGGCATGATGCCATGGGAGATGAGCAGCATTCTTTGAGCTTGTTATGAGTAACATTCACATACTGTACACAATTTGTGTTCGCTTCAAATCAATGCCAGCAATCATAGACTACTCTTCTTGTAGTAATCCATGCTACACTACAAGGATATCAACGTGAGTATCGGCAAATTGGATCGAGCTTTACTATCGACAGGTTTCAGCAACTTGGCCTAGCTCACAATGGACAATTGGACATGCCCTTAGAGATGAGCAACATGACGTACACAATTTGTGTTCCACTCCAAATCAGTACCTACAATCATGGACTACTTCAAGAAGAGCTCGAAAAAGAAGACATGGTCTTCTTGTAGTAGTCCCTGCTGCACTACAAGGATATCAATATGAATATCGGCAAATTCGATCAAAGCTTACTATCGACAGCTTTCAGTAATTTTGTCTAGCTCAGAATGGACAATTGGACATGCCCTTAGAGATGAGCAACATGACGTACACAACTTGTGTTCCACTCCAAATCAATGCCAGCAATCATGGACTACTAGAAGAAGAGCTAGAAGTCTTCTTCTGGTAGTCCATGCTGCGCTACAAGGATATCAATTTGAACATCAGCAAATAGCATCAAGGTTTATTCTTGACAGGTTTCAGCAATTTGGTCTAGCTCAGAATGGCCATTCCGAGTATGCACCTGAGAAAGGTTCGGTTATCAATGCCTACAATCATGGACCACTTGAAGAAGGTTTGGCCTTCCTCGAGCAGTCCATGCTACACTACAGTAGTGAAGAAAGAGAGGGGCTGTCATCTATTTTCCTAACGCAAAGTATCGATGCCGTTGATCGGACTATTTGGCAGGCCATTGGAAGCAGATTGTCCATCTCCACAGCTGCAGCTGTGGCAAGTTGGTTGCGCCAGCTGGCGGGCCTACAGCTGCACTCACGATACTATGTCATGAACTTGCCGCAGTATAGTATACTACACTATAGAGCGTTGAGTAGATTGTCCTTGCTGGTCAATAGGTCCAACATTTGCCAATCAATGCTTTAAGAATGGATTTTCGACGTGGATAATCATCAGGAATTACTCTATTCCTTGCAGGAGTCCTTGCTGCAGTCGCTGATAGGCATAGACTAGCAGAATATTCTAGCTGTGTGTGCGATGGCTTGGATAGATAGTAGTGTGTTCTGCTCATGTCGCTGTGATCTATGTCTATGTATGGAGAATCGGTTGTGTATCGCGGTAATAACGACACGTCGACGACCATAGGCTAAGAGTCAATCGATCATCCCCTCCCCTCCCCCATTTGATTACGCAATTGATTCAAGTTGGCCATCATGGCGGACGAGGTAAGCATCCCTAGTTATAATTGATTGCTTGTACAAGACTAAAATAGGTAGACAACAACGATCAGAGGGTTTATTTTCTTCTTGGTTAGTGAGTGGATAGACAGTTGGTGTAGTATGATGATACTAAACTGTCGATCGAGAGACGATCATCAAATGGAAGCACGATAGTCTACATTGCGATCAGCTTTCAATCAAATGATTTTAGTCTACAGCTGTAGTAGTTGAACTAGGGATGATGAAGAATTGATTTTAGTGTAATAGGATCAGTAGGCTCTTGTTGGCTAGTGAGTGGATTGATGGATAACAGTGGATAGACAGTTAGTGTAGTATGATGATACTAAACAGTCGATCATCGAATGGAAGCACGATAGTCTACATTGCGATCAGCTTTCAATCAAATGATTTTAGTACAGACTACAGCTGCAGTAGTTGAACTAGGGATGATGAAGAATTGATTTTGGTGTAATAGGATCAGTAGGCTCTTGTTGGCTAGTGAGTGGATTGATGGATAACAGTGGATAGACAGTTAGTGTACTATGATGATACTAAACAGTCGATCATCGAATGGAAGCACGATAGTCTACATTGCGATCAGCTTTCAATCAAATGATTTTAGTCTACAGTAGTTGAACTGGGGATGATGAAGAATTGATTTTACTGCAATAAAATCAATGGGGGCTTATTCTCTTCTTGGTTAGTGAGTGGATTGATGGATAACAGTGGATAGACAGTTAGTGTACTATGATGATACTAAACAGTCGATCATCGAATGGAAGCACGATAGTCGACATTGCCATCAGCCTACAATCTAATGGTCTTATAGTCTAGTTGAACTGGGGATGATGAAGAATTGATTTTACTGCAATTGGACAGTTACTACTTGAAATCAATAGGGATCAGGGTAACGATAGGGTTATCGAGGTACAGTCTGAAAAAAGTAAAGGCCACTTCTCGGTAGATCAAACATAACATGTTCATCGAACTTTGTTGAAAATCAAAGGGACAATTTTTACTTATGCTTGATCAAATTTTAACCAGGATGCAATTCATTTTTGACATAGTAACGATCTTATGAAGCTCTGTAAGACCATAGATACTGTAGGTTGTACGATTACATCGATTCCAACTGGCCGATGATGGGCTTTGTACATGTTATGGATTCGATCTTTCCAATCAGTTTCTGTCAAATATTATCAGCAATATTGTGCTATGTTTTAGTAGAAAGGAGATCGGACGATATTCTTCTACCCTTACGACCTATGAAGGGCTTGCTTTAAATAGGGTAGAAATAATGAAAGAATTCGCTTGCATATGTATAGTCTTGACTACCCTGCATACAATGTAGAGGTTATTGCTTCTACTCATTACTAAACGACTTTCCAACAGCTTTAGGACTATTACGATCGATCAGAAAGGTCTTCTACTGTAGATGCATCATTCAATTCGCTTACTGACGTGCACAATCTCAATCATACCGTGTACATTGTAGACATGATTGCTTTCATTAATTTCAATCAACGACCTTCTACCAGCTAGCTCTAGCACTGTTGTAATAGATCCCCAAAAGGTTGTAAACTGATGCTAAAGGCGTGATTACTCGGATTGGATTTTTCACTCCCAACATTTTCTAATATAGTTGCTGTAACAATGTTATGATAGACTCAAGAGATCGCAATCCAGATCTCCACATGTTGTCATTCGTATTAATTTCATATGCATTTACTGTATACGTAAAAGTTGATAATGCAATCATCATTCTACGCATAGGATAATCCAATGACAAAAACGCTACTACGAGCTATCATTCCAAGTAAATTACATCATACCCTAAAGAGGTTCGATTTGAGCCATTGAATCTCCTACTTTAGTAGCGATGTACAATATTTTAAAATACTCTACTGTAGTCAATTTTACTCGTATAAAATGATAGACGATGACTCTCATTGATCTAAAATAATTTTCCAACGACGTCCTTATTGGTATACTGTAGGTTGTGAAATGGACAATCTTTTCAATTGAATGAATATACTGGAATTAAAAATTAGAGCAACATTGTATAGCATAGAATTAGATTAGCCATTAGCCCACTATCCAATAGATAGAACTGGAAATACTATACGGCAGTCCAATTTTATACAATTAATTATGGACGATAACTTTTATTTATCGAAACTAATTTTCTAACCAAGTCCATATTCGTGTAGGCTGTAAAATGGATCGTCTTTTAAATTTATTGTTTGTAATTAAGAATAAAGTAAAGCTGTATAGAATTAGATCAGATATTATGCAATGAATACAGCTTGCTAATTAGTGTTGATAATTTTATTATTATTAACATTTTGGATATACAGTAGTATGCCACGTCATCAAGCGAGTATACCAGACCATTAGGTTGGCATAGTTGAAATCTGTCTATTTAGGCCATCCATTCAATCAATTGATTTCCTTCATGCGTCCAATTTCATATTAAGAATGTTAACTCTATTCTTTCTTTATGACATTATATACAGTACATAGATGGATAGTTTTAATTTGTAATCCTTTACAAATTAATACTAAATGATTCCTCTGATGTAAACTTTTCAACTATAGTTTGCAGGATTAATGAATCAATTCAATAATGATATGGATAGAGTCAAAAGTAAAAATATAGCTGACGTCAATCCTACTCTCTTCATTATTGATATTGTTACCACCACCATGTTCCGTCTACAAATTGGTTGACAGTGTGATAGTGACTATTAATCCACATCGGTGCAACTAATTCCATAAGCCTTTTTGCCTGCTAATTTAATTTAAAATATAGGCATAGAGCTTAGCGTGACAGTTTAAACCAAAACTATTGGAGCAATTGTTGGTGTAAACACTCGTTACTGCATTTGATGTATGAGTATATGCACGTGCATCTGATATGGTAGATTAATCATTTCAGATTGTTGTTATTGTAATATAGTAATGATGTATTGAAACCTCAAAAGACTTGCTTATGGACGGTATTTAGGCAAAGTTGATTATAGGATGATATTGTTTTACTAGAGTAGCCATTGATGAATACAAACATCTAAAAAGATATATAATGAAAACGACAGACTTAATTTACCGTTTCTACAAGTAGATAAATAACCGTGATTCAGTTCATCAAGTAGAATACCATCGAGATTATTGCAACAACTTCAAGAAGTATTCGTTGATCTATCCTATGTTACTATACGCGTAAACGATGTATAAATAAGTCGTATAGATAGGTTTTAACTGTATTAGAAACTAGAGTATTCTATCGAGGGAGATATACAATATATCATAGTATCATGAAAGTAAAACATTCTAGAATATTATCTTGGTATAATTGCTAAAAAGAGCTGGGATTGTTAAGTAAAGTAATGTCAATTCTTAACATCAGTAATGGACAACACCGAAATACACGTAATAAAAGTAAAATACCAAACAATCGCTTACCTCGAGATTACATTGCTTGTACTTATATTATTCCTTTATCCTTTTCTCATCGTAGTCATCGACGACTGCTTTATATGATTGCAAGCTATTAGCTGACTTGGATTTCGGTACACTCAATTTAAAATTACCTTCAGGATCTTCACCTTTAAATCCTTCTCCTTCGTTGGTTGTACGGCCCCTGCAGAGAGATGACTTTGATAAAGGTTGAATAAATTGAATCATTTCAAGATGTAGATTTTAACCTGAGTGTAGAAAATAAATGAAAGATTTCGTTTACTTCTAATAATTTAATTTTTTGTACCGTAGGTTATTTACAACTTTTATCCAATTTAACTGAAGTTGGTGATGTAACAAAAGAAATGTTTTACAGTATGTCTAAATTATAGCCGCTCACGTAGAGTAATTTTGATCATTTTTGTTTTATTAGAAGGAAATAATACAACTTTCTATCTTCTAATCTTTGATCATTTATTCTTGCAATTAGAACGCTTTGATCACATGAAATCTTGGCAAAACAGCCATTTTGTGACAGTGATTGAGGATACTTCTACCGGCAAGATTATAGGAAATACTACTCTGGTTATAGAGCAAAAATTTATTCATTGTGCAACATATGTTAGTATTATTATTATTGTTTACAGAATAGCATTGACTTGTTGCGATATAGTGTCGTGATTTTAATACTGTAACAAATTTTTTGCAGAGAGGTAGAATAGAAGATGTTATAGTCGATGATGCGTATCGTGGTAAACAGTTGGCAAAAATGTAAGTACCATCCTCTCTTATTTTATGCTGTGTAGCTATTGTAATGGACAAGTAGACATATCAAAGCTTTAGTTTCATTTGATATAATTTCTATTATTACTAATTTATTTATATACTATATCGGCAATGTTTAATAATAAACAGTTTAGTTGGCAGCATGGTTCTTCTAAGTGAAAAGGTGGATTGCTACAAGTTGACACTAGAATGCACCGAAGATTATATGCCATTCTATCAGAAATTTGGACTAGCAACGAACCAGAGTCGTTACATGCAAAAAAAATTTTTTGATGTCAAATCTTGATCCTTGAAACATTCGTTTATTGCTTTAGCTAGATCAAACTCTTATTTTGCTATTATGTCGACTGTTCCAGTGGATTACTTTATTTAGGCTTTTAATTCCAGATATTCAACGAGGCTAGCAATTGTCTTGTGTTGATATTTCGATTTTAGTGTGTTTATTCAAATCAACGGATAGAATATAAAGTCGGATTAGGATCTCTGCTTATAACAGCGCAACAATATTATGAATATGAATATGAACAAGTTTGTTATTCAATATGGTGTTGAAAATAATGTAATTGGACGTTATGTATCTACATAAACCATAATTTATTCTTATAATTATGGTGATGACTACGAAGGAATAATATTCTATCATGTTACAACTGACCTTGACATACCCTTGACATTTTGTTTACGTACCATGCACTGTTTGCAATTGTACGTGCAATATTTCAAAGGTATTTTAATATAATCTAAACTTGATTAATCTCAAACCAATTGAATTTAGAATATGAATACAATCACTTAATTAAAAATCAATATTGAAAAACTAGAATTGATATCTGCTCCAAGAACTTGCTCGTAATTTTTTCACGCAAATTCAAGAATGACCATGCTAATTTTAAGGGGGATTGTCTCTCATTTATCCTTTGATTATTTTATAAAACAGTGAAGGTCGCACAGTATCATGCTTCCGAGGTTGAGGTAGATCGTTTACTTTATTTGAAAGACTAATAGGACTGAAATTACTCTTATTTTAAGAGAAGGTGTTGTTCATGTTTTTTAACTAGCTTGAGTTCAGTGGTATTTACACCGTTTTTTTTATTTTTTGCTTATCATTTCAACGATAAACTTACACAATTAACATTTTATGAGATCGTAGTGTGCAATAATATCATTTGACTTCATTATTTTTATCGTTTCTGTTGTAGATATTATTCTGATATACATATAAGGGTCATTAATACTATATTCTACGAAATGCTGCCTGATTAAAATGAGCTATCCATATTTATTTGTAACGATTTACTAAATAGCATATTGACAGGTACAATGTATACACTGTATCTACTTTGTTTATCAATTACTGGAAAAGTAAGTAATAGCTTGTGTACAGTAGGATAAGTAAGTAAACAAGATAAACAGGGGTTATATTATTTATTTTTTTCTTTAAATTATTATCACACAAATTTGGAATTACTCACCCATCATGTTGATAAATTATTCTGATATCAAGCTACACCTAGATAATGATAATATTCGATATTTAGCATACCTTGTAATTTTTCATTTCGAAATTGTTCGTTTAAATTGATGATGGTATAATTTTCATTTTATGACCAACTTTATGATTAAATTAATTAGAATACTGGGCTGACAATAATTCAAGTTTATTTTGAATCAGATCGGGCAGAATTAGCAATCATAATTTTTTAAACTGCTGTCCATAAAACTATAGTGGAGAGACTGATACTGTGCAACGGTATATTAGAGCTAAATTTAAACAAATAAAGGTGTAAAACTAGTGCTACTATAGACAGTACTCCGAGATCCAGCTCTAAACTACTTAGAAATAGGCTTCTAAAGGTGTACGCATCAAATGATATAAAATGATGGTAGGGGACTTGATAAAATAACCCAATCAGGTTACAATTCTTATTATAGTAAATAGGACAAGTTATAGCTAATTTTCAAGCCATGTAAAAAAGAGATTGAAGAACGTTGGATATGGCTATTTTTTAATTCAAACTGATCGTTTCTTTCTATGATAGGAAATGATGCTGATAAAATATTGATAGAAAAACTAATACCAGACTAATCATTCCTTGTACTAAAAAAAAATGGTTTACAAGACGTATAGTAATAATTAATAATAATAAAACTTTAGACCAACAGGTTTAATCGTTCATTTCTACTATAAGAAATGATGTCCAATATGGATAGAAAGACTTCTAGACTCAAAAGTTATAGCACGGTAGGTTAATAATCCTTTCTACTGAGAGAAACGATATAGAGATTATAACAAACTGTAATTAATAACAAAGAGACTAGAATACAGCAAGCTAATCGTTCATTGCTATCGTAAGAAATGATATCAAGGATGCATCATATTAATGCAAAAGATTTGATGCACAGCAGGTTTTGACTATGTGAATATTATTATGCACATGGATGATCTATTTCAAATGATTTTTGAACGATTTAGGTCAAACTAGAGTAGATAATTATTTAATTTGATCCTTTCTTCCTAACATGGAAACGTATGAAAAGTTAATAACATTTGCAAGCAAACAATAGGTTTTGGTGAGGTATATTACACTCATGGTTAGGTTAGTTTAATTTTGAATAGATTTATGTTTCTCAGTCGATTTTTTTGCTATAAGAGATTGGAATGCTTAGCATTCTATTCAATGGTGCCTCAAGTTTAATTTCCAGTTTTAAGAAATTATCCATATCAAGATAGAACAAAGATATTTTGATCACGTCTCTTTACAGTATTACTGGCAATAAAAGTATTTCCAAGAAATTTGGATTCTAAGTATGCTATGCAATGGTGGCTGAATTTGAATTTCTATTCTTAAAGTGTCGTCCATGTCAAGAGAGAATGAGAATATTTCAATTTTGTTTCTCCATTACAG
The DNA here is from genome assembly GCF_000150275.1 of Trichoplax adhaerens. Taxonomy (NCBI): domain Eukaryota; kingdom Metazoa; phylum Placozoa; class Uniplacotomia; order Trichoplacea; family Trichoplacidae; genus Trichoplax; species Trichoplax adhaerens. The sequence goes on from NW_002060974.1 coordinate 181,147, forward strand.
GTCATTAAAGTGTCTATGGCAGCATTGATGGATAGCCTGCATAGGCTTTGATTGATCTTGCCTTAAGAATCATCGAACGCCAGTTGCAGACTTGCAGTTATTTTGTTTTTACCAGGACGACAAGATAGAATCATTCTCATTGGATAAGTATGGATAAGATTGAAATCAAAATCGACATACGAAGGAAATATACGCCTTAGCAATGATAAACTTATGTTATTATCAATAAGTATACGATCAATAATAATATATATATAATGAACTATCTATTTCAATTTAGATAATACCAATAATAGAATAGCCTATTGCAGTTATGTCAATAAGGTATAAAATAGTCCTGACCTGTAATCCAAATGAACGTAGAAAGGAAATGGATGCCATCGCTATTTCAATTCCTTGACGATAATAAAGTTATGTTATTACCAATAAGAATGGATGGATAATCTATTATCCATTTTAATTAAAATAATACCACAATATTATAGCCTATTGCAGTTGTGTCAATAAAGTATAAAATAGTCATGACCTATCAAGTCCTATCCAATTGGAGTACAACTCCTCCCATCTTGCTCAATCCCATGGACTCCATTGTCATTTCCAAGTTGAATTATCCTCCTGCTGTAGTGATTGTATCCCCATGATGGAAGCTAAAAGAAGAAGAATATATGATGATGATGATAATGAATAGAAAAGGATTGGATCCTATTTACTGTATGACTTGTTTTCATCAGTGGGGGAAAAAATTATTTGTACGTGAAAAAAATATCCATCTCTATTCTTCCATGGTTATTATTTGCTTAGTATACAAGTACAAATAATTAAATGGCAATTTCCTTGGCATTATCCAACTGTCTTGAGAGAACAGTGAGATGAAAAGGTTGGTTTACCATTCCATTGAACATCAGCAATAGAGTTAGAATGCAATCAATTTAATTCTATCTTCCATTTTGACTCTCTTGACAATATCCATGAAGGCTATTCTCCATTGCTCAATCTCAATCTGCAATTCCATATTCATCATCAACTTGGGTCAAGGATAAGGCGAGAGATTGCTCCATGACTGTCCATGTTCAAAAAAATAAAAAAATCAATCTATGCATGTCTGTCTCTTGCTCTCTCATTCCAGATTAAAAGATGAATTGGATTGATTGTCAAGATGGTTGGAAATTCTAACCAAGGAATAAGTTAACGCCTTCGTCTTCTTGCCAGCGGGTTACTTAACGTAGTAGCGCTAGTATTTGTTTTAATTATTCATGAGTCAATCATGACTATTGCCGATATTGTTATCATGCATTCATTAGGTTAATTAATGGATTGAATTCTTTTCAATTTTTTCCTCCTATCCTTGCATTGATTTTATTATTCTATACCCATCCGATATTACCACGTCCAAGTTCATCCAGTGCATATTCAATATCGTCCAACATTGCCTATCCTTCAAAATACTTGTTGCTTAAAACGTCTTGATTGAGCAACCATTGCATACATCGATTGGATTGGTTTCTTTCATTCCTGCCTACAAATTGGATAGTCCTGTTTAATTAGTGGTTGAGATCCATCTCTTTGGCCGGTCATTTCTTAGTATTTTTCTTTCTTTTTTTTCCCTCCACTTCAAGCGATTGAAATTGCCATTCAAGATGAAATCTAAAGTCTATTCCATTAACTTGAGTGTTTCAAGGGAAGATAATTCTCACATTTACTTTAAATGTGATGGCGGACGATTCGATTCGGCTTATACCTATAAAATGAACGTGGATTGCTTGTACAAGTTAACCTTTGCTTGCAAACCTCATATCGTTATTGAGTAAGTGGTACAACATGATCTAATATAGGTGGATAAGATTAACAATATTTTCATCTTGTTTTCGCTTACCAATCAAATTATTTGCTATGTGGTCACAGTAGAAAAAAAAAACCCGATAGGATCATTGCATCTGTTGAGTTCTGCATAACTGACCATCATCGTCTACTTGTATGTAGTATTTTGACTCCACTCTCGATGCATGGACTGGTGGATAAAAGTTACAATCTATTTTTTTCTCCTCCCCCCCTCCCCTTTTCCCAGACTTGCTCGATTATTTTTCTCCAACTCAGAGTATACGGCTAATGATGAGGAACTTATTTGCATAACCGTGACCTATGGGCGATTAAATAGCCAGAAATTTTATTGATAAATTAATTTCTTGCGTGTAAAACTCAAAATCTCATTTGCAAGTTTTAGCCAACTGTGAGTTAGTTGGCAATTTTGCGGTATGTTGATAGTTTGAAATCCCTTTCCATGAACGTAGATAGGCTCTGATTTAAAATTACAGTTGGAAAGCGAGCGTAAAAGCAAGATTTACTTTTATCATAATAACTAGTAGCTTATGGATCTATCTTGAAAGTGGCAGGCTATGGTCTACCCTTGTTTTCATCCAAGTTGTCATAATCCGATCATTCCTGTCATTTTCATGTTGCACCTTGCAGTTTTCTTCTTCAAGACGAGTTCAAACACATTCTCAAGTGCAGATTGAACAAAAAATAAGGAAGAAGGCTACCTTAGCGTTACGCAAGTAAACGATCCGAATTCTAGGATTGTGCAAGTTTCTTCCTAGCTTTATTTCCAAAAAGTAGGCAAGCAGATTGGCGAGTGATTACCAGTAGCATCATTGCTCAAACTTTATTTTAATGATAGTAACTTGCTCTGATTTAAAATTGTTGTTGGAAAGCAAGAGTAAAACAAGATCTATTTGACCATGAATAGTTGCTTATGGGTCTATCTTGAAAACACCTGGCCATAATCTAAGACCCTTGTTTTCATCTAAGTTGTCATGATCCGATCATTCCTCTCATTTTCATGTTTTACCTTGCAGTTTTCTTCATCATGACGAGTTCATACAGATTGAAGCAAAATAGAGAAGAAGGCTACCTTAGTGTTATGCGAGTAAAACGATCCGAATTCTAGGATTTTTCAGGTTCTAACCACATCGGTAAGCGATGACGAGTAGCAGCATTGCTCTAACTTACTCGTATGATGGTCATTTGCTCCGATTTAAAATTATAGTTTGAAAACAAGCGTCCAAAACAAGATCTATTTGACTTTAGAGAGTAGCTTACGGTCTATTCTTGCTTCCATCAAGTTATCATGATTCGATCATAGCTTTCATTTCGACGTTGTTCCTCCGGTTTTTTCTTCATAACAAGTCCATACAGATTCTAAAGTACATATTGAATAATGAAAGGGCAAAAGGCTACCTTAATGAGTAAACGATCCTAGTGATAGAATTGTAGAAATTCCTTCCTAGCTTTATTTCTAAAAAAGTATACAACCAGATTGACGACCGCTTACGAGTGAAAACAAGCGATGTTGTTTGGATGTTGTTCCTTCCAGTTTTTTCTTCATAACAAGTCCATGCAGATTCTAAAATGCACATTCAATCATCAAATAGCAAAAGGCTAACTTGATGAGTGTTATACGAGTAAGCGATCCTAGTGATAGGATTGTAGAAATTCCTTGCTAGTTTTCTTTCTAAAAAGTATGCAACCAGATTGGCGACCGCTTATGAGCAGCACCATTACTCTAACTTACTCCTATGATTGTTGCATGTATCCATTGAAAAAGTCAGCAGTAAAAATATTAACTATCAAAAGAAAGAATTTTCTAGCTAGATGAGAAATACTACCACAGAAGAATATTCCCACTCTACCTTGACAGTTACTGTAGCAATTTATCGTTCAAGGATAGTCAAACATACAATTAATTTGGAAGGTCTAGATTAAACTCAATTACGCAATAGGTATACTTACAAAAAATTAATGATTAGCCTTGGACCCTATGGTATGATGTGGAAGGTGTAGATTGGATTTATTACGATGCAATGGGTATACTAAAAAATGAACTTGTGTCGTATGATAGACAAGGTGTAGATTCCATTTCCTCTTTTGATTACGACAAATTATGCGATTGGGATGTTTAATTAATGGATATTTTAGCATTGGATCCTGTCGTATGATAGGGAAGGCTGGGTTTTCCTTTTTTAATGATGGCGAATGAATTATATAGGATAAATGATACATGTCCAAATGATGTAATAGCTAGGCTAAAAATGGAGTTTTTGCTATTGGATTCTGTCGTATAATACAGAAAGTGTGGACAAGACTCCATGGTAATGCAATAGAAAATGCTAAATATGAATTTTGGGGCCTTTAATCCTGTCGTATGCTATAGAAGGCGTAGATTGGATCTTTCGTCTTTTGACTATGTTACGGAAGAAAGAGATCGTAGAATTGATTTATAGTCGTAGTTTAATCACGTAGTTTGGTAGAACTGGCTCTTAGCATGCTAAATAGGTGAAAAATGGCTGTTGATGGACTCCTTCCCCCTTCAAAAGGCTTACCCTTTTAGTTTCATGATTGTAAGCTAGTAAAATCAAGCCACACGATCCTGTCAATTCGCTCTCTTATTCTTTCCAAGTCGTCGTTTTCACTGTTGTTGAGCTACGGTATATCGAAGAAGGAATATTGATTCTGATTCCATTTCCCCTTTAGAAGATCATTAATTGCTTTTTTGTCCTCGCTAATGAAAGAGAGAGAGGAAAAAAAACTTGCCGTCAATAGATTGCCTTTTCCTTTTTGAGTTGGTCAAACCTTTATGCACGGATTATAGCCGGCTAACGAGAAAGAGAAGGCAATAAATTGATTGATTTTACTTCCATTGCACCTTGTAGTACTGTCATAAAATGGATTCTTTTCTATAGCTCCTAGCGAGCTATAATA